>NW_026963115.1:0-20757 GCF_032445375.1 Bacillus rossius redtenbacheri | reverse complement strand
CTAGATTTGATCTGGAAATATCGAATCTTTTAATTTTCTGTAATTCAGTCGTAAAACAATCTGCCAGTTTGAGCCTCTGTGACATTAACTCACTGCGGTATTTCAATGATAAAAAAATATCGTCGTAAGTTTGGGATAAGCGACCATCTAGCGTCTTCGTCGCCCAATCAATTTTCTCCCGATAAAGCCTTTCTCGCTCGCTTCAGCCACGACAATTCGATTTGCAAGACATCCTTTGCTCTTCCTGTTAGCAACAGTCTTAGATCTGGAGTTGGTGTTTGGGTCATGGTTAAGAATCGCACTTCTAACTGCACCTTCCCAAGAACGATCTGCACCTTCCTCCCAGCCGCCGCATTCACCAAGTAAATCTCCCGAAACGCTTTGTTTGGATTCGAAACGTATATTTTTTCGATTACGCCTGTCGGATAATTTGTGATGATCTCCTTTGCTCTTTCGAACCACAATTTTTCATCATTTAAGCTGATCGCTTCAAGTTCAAAAACCAACTGCTTGGATTTAATGTCTACCCCGGATGTCTGGTTCCGATAATAGATGTTGTATTCTTTTTCTGCTTCGAAGACAATGCAGCTGATCGAGGCGTCTGAGTCTGGATATACCAACATAAAGCGCGCTCAATGAGCTTACATCCAAATCTATTTCTACGCTCAAGTTGTCTGGTACAGTCATGCCTTGCACGGAATGATATGTCGCTACGCTGGCGGATTTTAGAGGAAATTGGTACAGACGTATGTTTTTCTGAGGTTCTCGTACGTGCTGCTTCAAGAGCCATTGTTCTTGTGGCGAGGGTGTATCTACAGGCTCGCGCTTGAGTTCGATATTCTCACCGTCCGCTCGCATAACGATGATAATGTTGTCGTCGATGTTGACAAGTGTTACCATCTCTGTGATTTCTCCAATTTCTGTACCAATAGGGGAATCCTTCCGCCAACAAGAGGTACGGGAGATACTTTTCGCATCCACACGCATCATCCAGTGTAAGGGTCTCGTAGTCCTGGGTTGGAAGAAGCTAAACGGTAGTAGGATCTTTCGGTTTTTGTGGTCGCTTGATTTTCTATCCAATTTGTTCTTTCCGCCAACTTGACGTGGTAACTGGCCAAATATAAGTTTTTGGGGGTTCGACGGTATCAAAAGCAGCCTTTTTCTATTATGGCACACCATTGAACAGGCTCGCCATCGGTTTTCATTATTATCCTCCAAGTTCTCAAACCATCCATCGTATCTTGTCGACCACTTCGGCCAGGTCGGAATCTACGAAGCGCATCTGCCTATTAAGGGTCAAAGCCTGAACTCCGCTTCCGAATCTGAAAAGAGTTCCGTAGTTGGATTTTGGCAGATGTTTGCTGACCTTTATCGGGGTAAGTTGAGATCTGTCGCCCACGAAAACAAGATGTATCTTAAAGTATTCTCGCAAAATCAACAAGTTACAAAAACGAAAGTGAAGGTACCATTGAATACTCGTCGACGATTATCAACGAATAACGCTTAATAAAAGTTTTACTGGCAACGTTCGCCACCGAGCTGTAGGTTTCGTAGGCGTCCTGACAATCTGACCAGCCGCTCCAGGCCTCCTCGTAGGTCATTTTTGCGCAACGTAAAAGAAATTGGCATATAGATAGGGTCTTGGCGAACGGTCTGTACGGTATCAGATTCGACCGTTGACAGGCTATAACCGTGGCGTTGGGCTGCAAAGAACAAAGGGTAGACATTAGAGTGGTTTTTCCCGTACCTGGCGGTGCATCCAAAACAACTAAAGCTCCGCACCCACGAGTTCTATTTTTGTCTATGCAATTGGTTAAATATTTCAATAATGATGACTGCTCGGTAGTTAAAGCCAGCGATTTCATTTTCTCGTAGCTCTATAATCTATAAGCACGCATTAAACCCCAAATGGAAATGGTGTTTATGCACGCGATTCTGATGTTGTAGCTGAATTATTTAGCGAAGTCATCGATTGACGTGACGATCGTGCCGAATCAATCCGCACACCCAAATAGAGCGGTACACGCACGCTGACGGCACCTTGGTGCGCACATCGCCCGCAATGGTCTCCGGTTTTTTCAACGTTAGGGTCTTTCTGTCCAGCAGGTAGGACGAGTAAGTGTCGGAATAAGAAGACATTGTGGTAGCTAGCTCTTTATTTAAATACATTTCAAAAATTCACTTTATTCAAAAGGACATAAACCCATTCTCTCTAATACAAATTCTGCTGCGGTTAGGTTAAATTTTACTGCACATATAAATCCAGACGCTTCACACCCTCGCATTAGTGTGGTTGCTCCGGATCTTATGGTTCCACGATGATAGTTGACAGGAGCAAGCGCTTGTAACAAGTTGAACTGCGACATACCCATCCGGGCCATCCTTTGCCCTCCGCCGACGAGACTATTGAATGCTGCGGTTAGTTCCTCAAAGTCGGGAACGAGAACTCCATCCGAACGGGTCTTGGGCTTCAGCATGCTGCGCATCAGGTCTATATGCTGAATCGTCCCCTTTGCTCCCGATTCAAACAATTTCCCGTAAAACACCACCTTCCGACGTTTCCAAATCCTCGAGGGGAACAGAGAGGTCGGCATTACATGCGGATTTTTTACACACCAACGAGATGAAATCGTCACCCTCTTCGCGGCATACGGTCGATGCAAGTTCGAAGAAACTGGTTGCCCGCTGTTTTATCGACCCGCGCAAAGACGCCCAGATCGGGCTGTTGTCTCGAAATTCTTCGTCGTGACGACACAAAAGATGCTTGTGGAATTGGGAAAAAGAGTATCTGGAGCGGCCCAACGTGTCGTGTCTTATTCCATATTTCCACGTCAGTCTCCTAAGTTCCTCTATAGCCATCAGAGCATCATAACCGGGTGGTCCGCGACCTTTGAGATAGAAAATGGTCAGTTCATCTCCGTCTTGATCGGCATGAAGGCCATCTATTACGAAGGGATTGACATGAATGGTGTGATCGGATGGATCTTCGTGATACAATGCCTCACAGGCATAAACGCAGGTGTTTGTGATGCTTGGTGCTCGATTGATCAGAATGATCGGACATAGCATGTCGACGTTTCTGAACACACACTTGGGTAGCTTCACGTAATGTGGCGACAAAGAGGACTCTATAGTTAGCGTCAATCTAGCTCCAGGAACCAGAAAGCCCAACAATTTATTTCTAATCATTGACGTCTTGCTCGTGAGTATATTTTTCAAATATCCACCCGAGAACTGATCTTCGCGAAACATCTTGTATCGCCGCTCCTCTTCCTCAGCACTACTGTTTTGCACAACCAGAGCACGAGCAACATTCAAATTTCGTTTCGTATAAAACAATGGCGGCGGCATCAATAGTGCGAAATGTGATGTATGAAGTATCCACACCAAGCCACTGCGAACAAACGGGGTGCACTCCACACATTTACATGTTGCCGACAAGCCATGTTGTCTGCATAAAAATACGTTATTAAAATCGGATCCCGCCACCGATAACACATCCCTGGCCGCAGACTGCTCAATTTCTGGTATACCTCTATTCGTGGTGGGAGTAACACAGTATGTGGCGTTCAAGAATAGAGGTTCGCCGTAGAAAGTTTTTTTATCTGAAGATTCATCTTGGCTCAAAGATGTCCTGCAGGTGTCCGTCTCCTAGTGTTGCGGAAAGATTCTTAACACGCTCCGGTGAGATACGCTTGCCTTCTACCTCCAACTCGAAGCTTTCGATCACATCTCCCCGCTTATATACCTGACGACGGCAAAGACGCGTTCCTTTTTGATATTCTACGTAGTCTAACACGTGCACTTCATCTGGTGCAGAAGATAATATCAGTTGTTTTTTGAGTCGAGCAAACCTATCGCTTTTTTTCCGAAGCTTCTATGCTCGTTTTGAAGGTAACCTTGGGTTCGTGACAAAGTCTTTCTTTTGACAACAATTCTTTAGCCTCCCATTCGTCATCGTGTCCCTCTTATCGTCTTCCTTATCACGTAGCCGTCTCCACGCCAAACTAATCTCCGCAAATGACTCGTCAATGCCGATAGGAGTCTGGCTCGCGCACCGTCGTCTTTTGGTTGGAAAAATATTGTAGTCTCCTCTTCTACGCGTTCCATCTTTTAAGATGTGTTGTACCGTTCTGGTGACCACGCAAAATCCAATTCTTCGTATAGTTCACGCTGAGAAACATCCATGGCGTCTGTTACCTCCTCCGAAAGACCTCTCGCGTCAACACCCCCTTCCGCTGACACAACTACGTTTCGCATTAATACATCCCGCGCCTTGAATTGAACAAATCTATTTAATCCGAATTGAAATGGTGCCGCTTCGCCATTAACCAACGCGTACAACAATCTCAGAGATTTGTTGAGCGCATCCGAAGAACAGGTTATTACAGCAGCTTTATCGAAAAACTCAGAGTTTGGTAATTCGTTTCGCGCGTTGATTAATAGTAAAACTCGCGATCGTATTCGAGGCCAAAACGCCTCGATAACCGGGACAGGCGGTCCCTTCTCCATTCTAATACTACGGCTGTTTTCCGATTCGGAAATCGCGTCCACCCTCAAAAATTCCAACCGCCTTAACGTGATGGCCGTTGCTACGATAACTAATATAGCGATCATGATATCGTATAGGGCACGGTTGGGATGTTGTAACAATCCCGACTTGAGATCTACTCCCACGCTATATTGTACCAAAGCGGACAGCTGGGCGGCATATTTACCGGGGATCTGGAACTGCCGGTTGGCGGGCGCATCTGTGATCTGCTTGAGCCGTACCTGCGCAAATTTGTCGGGATAAAGACGTTTCAATGTTTGCAGCACGCTGGATAAGTAATTTGGAGAAGGTGCTCTGCCGCCTTTCAAAACTGAATTTTTTAGTTTTTGCACGACCACCTGAACGCTATCGCGGTCTGGATATATTTTGTGTCTCGCCAGGAATCTTTGGTGCGATGTGATTACTTTAACGAGCGACCTAGATGCACCAATTGGTATATCCATTAAATAGATGTTAATTGTATGTATTCGGATTGTGCTGGCCTTTGGGTGTCGTAACGTGAGAATGTTGGCGAAAATCGATCTTAACACTTAATCTACTCATTTGCGCCTTTCCCTTACGATCGGAGTAACGAATCCGTTTGTGTAGAAAAAAATGGCGAATCATATAGTTATTGACGAATTCGTCACCAAGGAACTCAAAGTTCCGCGTACGGTGGCGATCACGGAGTCAGATGCCGCCCATAAAACGAACTGCAAAGTATTGAGGTGTTTCGGGCCGCGCTATTTAGTAGCATTTACTGATGGAGCGCTGTACAAAATCTACGACAAAGATCATAAAAGTATCTCTGCACCCAAGATCGAACGTCGTATTACGGAAATATTTGAATCTGCATTTCCCCAAAAGCCGACCGTAATCGAGATATTTCCCGGCACCACACGTATATTGGCATCGGATATTCTGATGTTGGAAGGGAAAATGGTACATCTACAAGCGTATAGACTTCGCTTGGAGCAATTACAAACGGTTTTGAAACCAAGAGGTAAGCTGGTGTGTGCAACTCCAAATTCGGATACGACCGACCTCATCAACGCGCCTCCGTCAAATTCTAGACAAATGGTTGTTTTGAGGAGCCTGGACGAGTTTTCCAGCTTCATGGTCAATCATGTGGTCACCAAAGCCACCTCCACCAAACGCTTCGTCTGCGTAGGCGAGACCCTTTTTACCAGGGATAAGGTGGCCGTGTTGAAACGAGATCCTTTTGTCCACAATATGCAAACTCCGGTCGGTCTACAGAGATTATTGCTGACCACGATAGCGAGCAATCTGAAGAAACCAATCCAAGTGGACGCCATCAAATTTGAAGACGACAAAAAATACCGTCTGGATATACTGAACGAGATTAAAGAAAACTATTTGGATGATTATGCAGCCGGTGAACGTGTAGAAGTAAAATATGCTGTCGAAGATAAAGGGTATTTGATCGCCTATTATAATCCCAAAAAATCTCATTCCCCACCTTTTCACATATTTGGCATAGTGAAGAAATTGTCCGCTGAGGTTGATAAATCACCTGCACAGCGGGACGATATTGAAAAGATGATAGTTTGGGATAATCAAGCTTTCAAGGAAAAGTGCGAAAGCTTGGTTATATTCAACAATGCGGTAATAGTAGATGTTGACGAAAAAAGTAAATTGGCACGAGAAAATATAATAAATACCACTGCTACTGTCGTTTCACAATACTCGCTTTCGATGCTTCGGGATTTGCCAGATCCACTGTCCATGGTTAGCACGCGACCACTGTCGTCGCCACTACTCTGCAACGATTCGAAGCTCATGCGGGCATTGAGAACCGTCAACGAATTCGTTACCTCAGTTTCCGTAGGTTTAGATGATTCTCAGTTGGTTTCTTCTGGATTTAGAGGACTACATGCACTCGATGAAATAGTCAACGCCGCGCTAACGGCAAAATTACTTCCTCTGGGCGGAAAACGGAAATTGGGAGAAGTTCGTGAGTCAATAGTACCGTATAAAAAACTGAGACAATCGGAGTAAGTAGACGCGTACTCTAATTTTTTTTTATGTTAGAATGGACTACTACTCATTTGGATTCTTCTGGTCTCTATTTGGATTAGCATTTGCGTTGCTGGGCTTCCTTGTAAATGGTCTATTTCCATTTTTAACACCCTTGAAATGTTCTGACTACCAGGATGATCATATAGCGGTTATTGCCGAAGGGTGATGAAATTCACGATCAATTCGTGATTTTAGTGTTCATATGTAGCACAAATGGCTATTTTTTTGACGTGCACAATCTCAAATTCGTGAATTTGCGTTCGTACATCATGTAGAATCGCAAATTCATGAATTTGCGTTCGTGTACCGTGCACAATCGCAAATTCGTGAATTTGCGTTCGTACATCATGTAGAATCGCAAATTCATGAATTTGCGTTCGTGTACCGTGCACAATCGCAAATTCGTGAATTTGCGTTCGTACATCATGTAGAATCGCAAATTCATGAATTTGCGTTCGTGTACCGTGCACAATCGCAAATTCGTGAATTTGCGTTCGTACATCATGTAGAATCGCAAATTCATGAATTTGCGTTCGTGTACCGTGCACAATCGCAAATTCGTGAATTTGCGTTCGTGCACCGTGCACAATCGCAATTTCAAGAATTTGCGTTTGTACATCATAAAAAAATTCATTTCTTGTTTCGCAGTCGAGAAGATAGAAGCGTCGTCAAAATCGATACGATCCAAACAATTATCAAAATAGCTATTCCACCACTTTTTATCTGTTCAATTGTGAGGTTTATAGTCCAAGGAAGGGCTGGCTGCGGCACCGATCGGGCATAATATACTAAGCTTTCCTCAGCGGGACCCATTGTTAAGGTTTGTGTATTGGGAAAAATAAGGACTGGGCGAGTCAAATCTAAAGTTTTCATTTGTGTTATTATCGACTGCGTTCGAAAGCATTTACCCAAAGTAGTGGCCCATAGCCTGACCCAGAATACGTTGGCGTAAGTGGGATCTCGAATGGTATAGCAAGGCGCATCATCGATATATTCATATCGCCAAGCGGTGGTTGGTATTCCCACATCAACTATATCGTTCGCGCCAATCTTCATTTAGTATCCGGAACAAGTGGTGTAAACCAACTGCAAAATATTCATCCAATTCCGACTACGTGCACAATCGGTTAAGTATGGGGCGTTTATAATGACGAACTTTGTCGGCCAATTAGATATGAGGGCTCTTATGATGTTCGGCGCGGATTCCAGTCGCAGATCTTTGGTTTGATCTATTAACGAAGGTAAGGTGGGGAGCCTTAGATCTATAGGTGAAATTTGCCGTGAATTAGTAGAATCCACTTTGCGCGCGAGCATCATCTCGGTGGGTGGAAACGATCGCAGAGCGGCTCCTAATGCTTTTGTCGAATTGATACTTAATCGTTGACCAAGAAGGTTTCGTCCCGCTTCCGCCAAAGTGGAAGCATCCGAGAAATCTATGCTGCCGTACAAAGAGTACTCGCTTGTGCAGATTTGATGAGGAGTCGGCGAAGTCTGCATCTCGACGAAGTAAGAGGTCGACATTGCTTTGAGCAAATTAATGAGGCGGCCATCCTTGTATCCGACCGATACTAGACTTCGAATCAAGACCGATGGTCCCAGTAAAGAATGGGCTTCCCTCATCTTCAGCGATCTGCCGGTATTTATTTCGTACGACAATCCGCATATTAAATATGAATACACGGATTTGGAATCTGATGGGTCAAAGTTAGTTACATAATACAAAGCACGCTCGCATTCTGATGGTATAAACATTAGAGAATCGGATACTTCCAACAACTCCCAATAAGTCATATTGGTATCGAAGAGGCTTACCGCGCGATCTACAGCGGCTACGAGTTCCGAAGAGGGTATTTCCGTATACATCCCACGCTCGACGATGAAAACGCCATTGTCGCCTATGCTAATTTTCCACCCTCTGAACCAAGGGAAAATAGTTATTATCGCCACGTTGGTAGCCACGCATCCCGAACATCGGTTAACGTTGTCTATACCTCCAGACACTATTTTCGGATATTGGGAAAATAATGATCTCACGGTCGAGGCATCGAGATAGCCCGAACAACCGCCGACTCCCGTGCTTTGTATAGATCGTTGCGCGCTATTTATTTGTAGGTTACATTCCAATATTTCGGGAACGGATGCGTTTATATTTTGTAGCTCGAAAAATGTAGCAGAGCCCAAACTATCAAGAAGTTGGCCTATTATCATCGTGGTTTGATCTTCCGTTTCCAGCTGCGAGAACTGGTCTCGGGCTTCATCTAAATTACGGGCTAGTCCTGGGAATTCATCCTTGAGCGTGTTATTCAATCCGTTCAAGGAATTCGATAACGAGAGGGCTACTGAATAATTTTGATAATCGAGTGCGAGTCTTCTACTCAATGCGTATATGAGCATTCTCAGAGAAGTTAGACCACCATCTCTATAAATGGAGATCAGTTCTGTCGCTGGTATACCCAAGGCAGCCGATATCAAAGTAAGGGTCTCGTTTTCCAAATCGACGGGAGAAGAATTTGTATCGTTAGAAACCACCCAACCCACCGGGGAATTTTCGCAATTGATCTCATCTTGAGGTGGAGCTATAACTTCACAATTCGCGCGAGGTTCGTCGTCGAGTTCTGAAATTATTCCAAATAACTTCAGGTTGTGTACGGCGCTTGATAATTTGAAAATGCAACCAAGTTTACGCCACAATTCGAAGTTGTGTAATACTTCTTCTACGGTGCTCGATTCGAATGCCGCATCCACGGTCGTCAGTACCGAACTGGTCAAATCCCCATCGTCGAGATAGGCTGCATTGTTCAACATCACTAAAGTTCTAAACACCGATTCGTCCGATAGCGAAATGTTTACCCATGGTAATATCGAAGAAGCGTCTAAAGTCATAATGATTCGAATAAATCACTCATTACTCGATTCTCTTGATTAGTCGTATTATAATGCGTCACAGTGGTGTATTCGCTTCGGTGTCTCATAAAACGACGCAATTCTGAAGGCGGTAACCGCGTAATGAGTATTGAACCCATAATTTTTCGTATTGATTGAATCCCTAAGGTTCCGACGGGCGCGCCTTGCGGCAATTTCCTAGCCGCCCATGCTCTCAGCGTTTGATTTATGGTAGATCTTTGGTAGGCAATCAATTTGTTTCCGCGTTTCGGAAATAGTCTTTGTATGTGTGGAAGAACTGAATCGAATATGGCTCGATTTACCAACACGATTATTGACCTCGCTCTCTTTTTTGTTTTTATGGGAATGGGTCTTCCCATCTGCAATAGCGGCAAGTGTTCCTTGTGCAATCTTAGTATCTCCGATCCGCGCAAGCTGGTACTCAGAACCAATGCAATCACCAAGCAAACGGCTACTTCGGGCGTTTGGCTTCGAGCAGTTTTTAATATCGAACCAGATTCTAAAACTATACTTCGGATCGCATTCTCCTGATCATCGTTAAGGTACGTTGAACGAGATGCATTCAAAGACGCAAAATCTTCTTCGCTAAAAATTTTGTTCCCAGAAATTTTATTCAATGCATAACCTAATCTAATCGCTGTAGACCTAGAAAATTTACCGTTGGTAAGACGAGCGAGAATCACCCCTGCGTTTCCTTCGGGATCATTTACAAACGCATCCAAATCATTTGAGAATATCTTTTTCAGATAAGCATTGGTGGCGGTCGTGAATTCGTTAGGAAATGCTAAATCTTTAAAACATTCTCGGCTCATCTCTAAAAATCTATGATGAGATTTACGTTCAGTGGAATACAAGCCAAGTACAATGTTCTTTCTTATTCTCTATCTAGTTATCGTTGGGGAAGCCCATTTTACGGAGGTGCCCTGTACGGAATATGGGGAGGTTTTGGTATGCAGCGGAACGGAGGGTCTTCACAATCAATTTGGATGCTCCTTCAAGTCGCTAAGAACCAAATCCGTTGACGCAGAATTTGCACACATAAATGACTTGGTTATAGCGTTTCACTCTTGTTATCCCAGGACACATACAATTTCCCTTTCTGGAAACAGCATCAAAAAAATTACCGCAGAAATCTTCGCCAACTCTTCTAGTTTGACCAAAGTAATTTTGTCATACAACCCACTGGATCACATCGATAAAGATAGCTTTTTGGGTACAAACTTGGAGTACCTGGATGTATCTTTTACTCAACTTGCGACCAAATCTCGTGAACCCCTATTGCTGGGAAGAGGATACTTGAAGATTCTGTACGCCACCCGCACAAGCATCGCGACCGATCTGGAAGCGCTGCGTATAATGCGATGTGAAGGGAGAATTCACTTCACCAATGAAGAAGACGACGTTGAACAACACGAAATGATAGACTGCTTAAATGGCCTGGTTAGTAAAGCCGCAATTCCGGGCGAGTGCCTGTGGTCAACAAACGGGCAACCTACTTGCTACGATCAGAGTTATATTCCGTGCGTCGGTCGTTCTACTCAAGAATTGACACTAACTTCCAATATGCTAGAAGATCTTTCGCCAAACGATTTAGGCTGCTATCCGAATTTGAAGAAATTGCGTATCCCGAGTGGCCAAGTGAAATCCATCGGCTCTGCAACATTCAATAATAATCTTCTATTAACCGAGCTGGATCTGTCATACAACCCAGTAACCGATATTGATGCGGATGTATTTGTGCATCTTCCAATGCTAAAAATTCTGATTTTGCGCGGAACCAAATTATCAGAGTTGAATATAAAATCATCCAGCCTCGAAAAATTAGACATAAGCAAAACCAGAATTCGCGAACCGGACGATGTTTCATTAAAGCTATTACCTTCATTGACACATTTAGATATTTCGGAGAACCAACTGACTCGATTAGGCCCAATTCCCGACTTGTCCAAATTAGTTTTTCTTTACGCTTGCCATAATCGGTTTTCGGATTGTTGCGGAAGAAATAAAAGGCACTGCGGGAGTGGACTTGTTTTGAATATAAATGAAGCGTATATATGTTGCGGCGAACAAGCGGACTGTGATGAGCCGCTAACGGAATGGGACGAATTTGTATGTATTTTATTTCTTATCGCATCAATTGTTTGCACGTTGGTATTTTTGTTCAGATATTCCACCACAGAAAGATATAGCAAAATAAAAAAATAACATTAAAGCAATTTTTTATGTGCTATACCGAATCGATTGGATCAACACTTGGATGTTGGAAATTTGATTGGAGAGGTGTTGGAGCGTGGTGTACGTTCTCCGTATTCAATTTGTAATGACTTGGATGATTTTATAATAAACTATTTTTTGTTCTCTATTCTATTGAATTTGTCGACGTTTGTGCACCATGCGCGAACGCAAATTCATGAATTTGCGATTGTGCACGGTACACGAACGCAAATTCACGAATTTGCGATTGTGCACGGTACACGAACGCAAATTCACGAATTTGCGATTGTGCACGGTACACGAACGCAAATTTACGAATTTGCGAATTTACAAGATGTACGAACGCAAATTTACGAATTTGCGATTGTGCACGGTGCACGAACGCAAATTCATGAATTTGCGAATTTACAAGATGTACGAACGCAAATTTACGAATTTGCGATTGTGCACGGTGCACGAACGCAAATTCATGAATTTGCGAATTTACAAGATGTACGAACGCAAATTTACGAATTTGCGATTGTGCACGGTGCACGAACGCAAATTCATGAATTTGCGAATTTACAAGATGTACGAACGCAAATTCGTGAATTTGCGATTCTACATCATGTACGAACGCAAATTCACGAATTTGCGATTGTGCACGATGCACAAACACAAATTCATGAATTTGCGAATTT
This sequence comes from Bacillus rossius redtenbacheri, assembly GCF_032445375.1. Lineage (NCBI taxonomy): Eukaryota > Metazoa > Arthropoda > Insecta > Phasmatodea > Bacillidae > Bacillus > Bacillus rossius. The sequence goes on along the minus strand of NW_026963115.1, from coordinate 8,388 downwards.
ACAAGATGTACGAACGCAAATTCATGAATTTGCGATTCTACATGATACCAAAATAAAAAAATAACATTAAAGCAATTTTTTATGTGCTATAGCGAATCGATTACCCAAAGCGCCCGAGGCCAGGTTCGTCGGCCCAAGATACTCATCTTGGGTAGATCCTATGGTATTTAAATCCAATGAAACAGTACCACATTTATTTCCAAAATTAGTCAAAGCCGTTCCCAAGCAAGGGGGAAGATTGTTGATGGCCAAATAATCCGAGTTAACAGTAAAGCAATCGTAAGGTTGTTGACTCTTTCCTTCTAGCGTCTCGCGAAAGCAACTCGTACAAGTACTTTTCACATCCGAAGAGTTTAAATTTTTGACGCGCGTAACAGCGGAATCGCCGCAATCACAACTCCATCCGGTAGCGCTGACATTTGCACCCACTGTACGATGAGCTCTGTAGATTGTGTTCGTGCAAGGATCCCGTAATGGATGAAACCTATTCAGTGGGTGTGGCAACCACGCATTTCCATCTTGATCGTCTCCAAATTTGCATCTGAATCGGTACTGACCATCTGCAAGTAATTCATCCTCGTTAGTCATCTCCACAGTACTAGGGTCTACCGCTTCGTTTCGATTATAATCCCATAATACCCCGCCTGTATCGTATGCAGCATCGGAACATGCAACAATCCTATCACCCGTCGATCCACCAAATAAATTAGGATACTTTGTACGACACGTGGTTCCCGAGAGTGTTGCTACCACGTAGGTAGTCCTAAGGTTACAATTTGGTGGATTTATTATGCACCAAACTCCCGAGGTGAGTCTAGTTCCTCTGTGATAATATTCGTCGGCATCGCTGATTTGTACGACCGTACCATTTGACCCACAAGCAGTCTTACAGGTTAATTCTAGAGCAGGAGTATATTCTTGCGCCAGCCACACCGCAGAGTCTTGGCATTTTTGGACATTTTGAACGTCGGCATTGTTAGTTTCCAGAGTTACAGAGGGTAGATTTTGTAACGCATTCGCATTTATCAGTTTGGATAGCTCTTCATCTGCCAATGCCGCATCTAATTTGGATACGTAGGCCGTGTATGAAGTGAGATCGACGCGTGGTAGAGATATCATAATTATTAACACTATACACAAAATGGCAGACAATATTGTCACACCCCACGACACCGGCCATCCCGACATTATACCTGACGATGTGACTGATGCCTACATCCGAGAATTAATGATAGCTTATGTAAAACGTGACAAGTACGCTATGTCTTTCTTGAAAAATAAAAGTAAAGTTGACATAAATGAAGTAATTAATTTTCATCAAGTTTCTACAGCTGCCGCACCAACAGTCACCTTGATACGCATTGGTAAAAACATCGTGAAGGGTTCCTTGAAAATGGCCAAAGGAAAATTCATTAAACAATTCCCAGTATTAGACTACCTGAAGCCCGAAAATATCGACACGCAAGTTTCCGAAAGTGAGTACATGGCAATTCTTAATTCGTCGAAAAATAAAAGTAAAAAACCCGCAAATTTGTGGGTGACTGTGGGAATGAACATGCTGATGCAGTTGTTTAGCGATTCTATAGGTGCTCTGGCCACATCAGTGGAAGAGAGTAAGAAAGAATCTGAATTTGAAATCGATTATTCGTCATTAAATCCGCAACAACAACAGATCTCCGACTCTGTCCCACCTTCAGCGGACCCACCCTCAATCGTTGCCTTTGAACCCGAACAACCAAACGAAATAACTCTGGCCCAAGTTGAAAACACCTACACCACCCCCCCCTCCGAAGAGACATTACGTGATCTTTTGAAGACTAAGAAATGGGAAGATTTGCCAGTAGTAGATCCTTATTCCCTTCTGAAAATCAAAAATGCTGCTGATGAGGCAGTCGTAAGTGAGGGAGAACCCGAACGCAAACCCTCGGATGAAGAATCATCATCCTCGTCCATTTCGGCATTTTCTGATCTGGAAGATGAAATGGAAAGAGGGGTTCCGGATGGGGATAAAGAACGTGTGTCTGACGTTGATGCTGGCACGAAAAATGTTGTACCAGAAATTCAATTTGGGAAAAAGCGTAAACGTCGCTATAAGCCGGATATGGTTGGTGTGACGAAAAAAATCAAGCAAATAGACAACACACCCGATGATATTTCATAAATATACATTATTACAGGACGTGAAATTATTAACTCGAAAGTAAACTACGATCATGCATTTATTCACCATTACGGCAGCTGCGACCACGGCAATGATGCTATTTGCCGCACTTGCCCAGGAATCAGTAGTAATATCGTGCACCGAATGGAACGGAAGAAATGCATACTATTGCATTGAAGGAGAATTCGACAACATTTCTGGGGATTCGATATCACAATGGTTTAAATCCCATGGTGGGCAAAAAAATATCTCTTTTACCCATCAGACTACTGGATCCTGAATCTAAAGATGATTTAACTATAAATTTATTGTTTGATGAACCATATTTGGTGAATTACATGGGATGTGGAGGTGTTAAAATTAGATATCCAGTAAACATATCAAAAAGTTATCACCTCGATTGTGACTCGTGCGTAAAATATACTAGTTTTGTACCCACAATCTGCTGTGGTCTGTGCGTTTGCCTCAAGGATGGGAAAATAACGTTTGCCAATAGAGATAAATCAATTTTTATTTAAACCCAATACAATCAACTTAAACTAAATCCATCAACTACAACCTCGTGAGGACCGAATCCTCCAACCAAGCTGCGCTGCATGATTACTCTGACATCCCTCTCGTTGTCCAGCGAGTAAACGTGTCGTCGCTTTAGTCCAGAAAATTTTTGATGCAAATGTTCGTCGATGGGACAGCATATGCCCTCGGCTTCGAAGCTCAGACGCCTGTCGTAATCGGTGGCTGGTTCCAAATCGTCCGCCATTCGCCTGAGGGTGCGTTGCGGATCTGCGCCGCTCAACGCCTCGATTGGCGTTGTCCAATTCCCCCGTCGCTTCAAATTGTCGACGTTCATCAAGAGGGTCGCTAATGTAACGTACACCACCAAGCTTTGAGCGTCGGTCTTTGTCTCTATGGACAAATCGTTCGTGTTCTGCATGTAGCAGAAATAGAAGGCCAAGATGTTAGAAAAGCTGGTGGGTTTGTCGCAAATCTTTTTGATTTCTTTACAATCCGAACAAAAAACAATTCTTTCCACATGATCGTCGTTTTGCAAATGATGAAGTATACTTCGCCATTTGGGATTCTTCACGTACACCTCAACGATGCTTTCCGATAACCAAACATGTGCAGCCACATCGGACACCAGTCTCATACCGCTCACGATTCGGTCGTCCCTCTTTTTTTTTCGACACTATTCGAACCCACTTTGGATCTTTTGCTTTCGAATATAAAATATCAGCTTGAAGTTGCGGCGTGAATGGTACGTCAAACGTTTCTTCCTTGGTTCGTAGACGTTTGACATTCAAAACAGCTTGCGATTTTTCGCTTTGAAGCCTCACGCTGCAATGTACGCCGAGTGGATGAACATCGGCGTTCTCCAGATTATTTTTGGACGACATCAATACACGAACAGCAGACACATTTCCACATTCCCCGAGACCCGCACTCGTCGGTTGCCAATTGAACCAGGAATCGGAATGATACGACATTGCCCAAGTCAATTCGCGGCAAGATGTTGGAAAGTTGCTCCAGGCCCCGCGACCAGTCGATCGTACCACCGTTGAAGAGTTTGCATTCGCTCCAAGTTAGTGTTATTTTTCTTCACCGTCTCGGTCTTCTTCTTCTTCTCGAAGTTCTGGATGGCCGTATCCATCGGGGCCGAAAAATAAAAGTGGTTTCTTGGCCGGTGGCGGATGATGTGTTTCGTCGTCTGGTTGCACCACTTTCAAGGCGTTAAGATTTGGCACCAAAATAGCAATATCCGTTTCTTGTACAAAATTAAAAGTGAATCTGTATCGCACGGCAGAGTATATACCGATGTGTAGTTTCCAATCTAAATTATACAATGAGCTGTAGCCACGCCTTGCCGCATCGAGTAGAATCAAATGCTTGATGACTGCACCCAATTCCGGTTTCGGCAATCCCAGTATGTAGATTGGGATGGGTACGGTATGATCTGCCTGCATCTTGTATCTAAATACACGCAGGTTCCTTAATTATATTAAGTAAAAACGCTTCCCCCACCTTGTGCGGCTTGGACACTACGACTTCGCGAACTTTGTACCAATCTTAAGACGACGGCCAATACGATCGCGACCACTATTATCACCGCAGCCCAAATTGCTATGGTTCTGATAGATCCGGAACCGCCCGAAGCTCCAGATAAGCTTCCCGTTATCGAATCTAGGACAGATGTGCCGGCTGCCGTGGCAGCCTCGACCAAGGTGTCGGCGATGGTGGAGTTTGTAACACATTGAATGGTATAATTTGCCGCGAGGCCCTCGGCCGCACAATATTCCGGTGTGCCCAGTCCGGCGGAGGGGTCGCAACCCACGCACCCCGATGTTTTATTTGCCAACGTACAAAGGTCCGTAGAAAAATCGGAGGCGGTCAAGGAGTTGGCCAAGGAATTTAGGTCGCTCAATTGTTGTCCGGTCAAGGATAGTGGATTCGTGTTTGAATCTGTTAGAGTCACACCGACTTCGGTTGTGATTCGCGTCGCGAGCGCCGTGTTAGTCAAAGATTGCCTACCGGCCAAATACGCGTTATAGCCAAGCGTGCCTAAGATTGCAGACGCGCACGCGGTTACGCCGGTGGACAGATCCGTACTACCGCACATCTGCCGGTAATTTTACATGCTGTGGTTTTGTTATTAACCGTTTGGACTAGATAGCATCCGTTTCTTGACTTTGTGGCAGCATTCAGTTGGTCCCACAATGTCGCCGCGACCACCACGCCAAAGCCTACAAATACTCCGGTGACCACTGCACCTTTGGATGCTTCGACTATTTTGGTCCAAGCGTTCTCAACTTTTGCCTTGCCCGCCGGCGTCAAGGATGCTTCCAGTTCCGCTCCGGTGGTTCTGGCCGGTATCGCCACATCTGGATTTGCTGTGCGAGCGCTGCTCGCGCGCGTTTGTATCGAGTCTACGAAAATATCGGGGGTTTGGTTGCGAATCAGAGATTTGAAGCTCGACTCTTGGGCCGCGCTTAGCGTGTTGCTCACACGCATGCCTGATAAGGCATTTCTTAAGTTACCACGACGTATTTCACGTTCTACAGATCGAGTGGGGACCCCATTTACAGTCACCACGCCCAAAGTATCGATGTAGGGAAGTGCGCGAAATGCACCGTCTACGGTGCTCAAGGAGCTATTCACCAAGCGTAGGTCACTAATCGCCCCGCCTACGTTTGCGGTTGCGTGACTGGCTTTTCTCCATTTCGCAAGAAGATCCATAACTTTCTTGGTTCGAGAGTCGGAGCTTTGCCGCTATTGAATGGTTTAATCAAAAATGCAAAAGAACGTACAAAAACAGACAAGATAAGAACCCTATCCCTAGCATTCTGATACACGCAATATTCGCATCAAATTATTTGCTTTTTGTCGCTTGTCATGATACGGGTCGATATATGGGCTATCATCATAGTCGTGGTTTGCATTGCAATTATATACTATTCGGCCAAGCTGTTGGGTGCACCCCAATTGCCGGCCAACCGCGCAGTCCAACTGTTCAATGCTCTCCCCAACAAATCCGGAGAAGATGTTTCAGCCTTCACCGCCGGTCGCGTTTCGCAGAGGGTTCGTTCATCGTTTATCGTAGAAACAACGAGAGTGGCGCTTATGAGAAGCCATCGAAAAGTCTCCCGTTAATTTGGACGGAACCGAGTACAGTGCGGGTGATCATGGGTTTCTTGAATCTGAAAATGAACAAGGATTCCGTTTACGAGGTATCGAACCTTCAATTCTTTGTCCCGATCAATGGAGGTGGAATACGCAAACTCAAAGATGCGAGGTTGTAGGACTGTGCGAAGGAAAAGCCAGCGGGACAATCGCCGGTCTCAACCGGTATAATTTTGACCAAATATTCAATAGATCCACCACCGTCACATCAAAGTTCCACCCGAGAGTCTACGCGATTTGTGATGGTAATGGTGGAATTTCGAAATTAGATTATTGTACGGGATATTCGATTTTCGATGAGTCGAAAGATGGAACGCTGTATTCCCCAGCGGACAGAACCCTTGCCTGACATACGACCGATGTGAAGACCTGGTAGCGGGGAGCACATTTCAAGGGGCAGCCCAAAATTCTAACCAATACTACCAGTGTGAGGATGGTGCAAGTGTAGCCAAGATTTGTCCGGATGGGTTGGTCTTCGATACCTCTGTTGGCGGTTGTCTGACGGTCGATCCCTGTCTCGGATTGGCTGATGGAACTCAAATTTCCTACGATTCCACATCCTTCGTTACCTGCAGCGGCGGTAGGTCTGTCCGCACATCTTGTGTAAACGGAACGACTGTTGGCACTTCCGGTGCCGTGGAATGTGTTACATCGGCTTGCGTTGATACCCCACGATTAGCCACCTCCAACTCTAGCCGTTGGTTCACTTACAACGACGGAGGTGTTTATTGTGTTTCCAATCAACCTTCCACGGTAAACTGCGGAAGCGCAAATGTGGAATCAATAAGTCACCCCAACGACTCGATGCTTACACACAAGGCATCGAATCATTTTTACGATGAAACTATAAATAGGTGGAACTCTATTGCTACCATCAGCAACGGGACCATAACATGCACCGACATTACAAGTATATCGGATCAACCCGAACCCTCAGACAAGACGGTGTACGCTTCTTATGCTGATTTTGTACAACAAGAATCGTGGAACTTTTGGGATGATCGGATAGCAGATCCGCGCCGATATATTATAATTACTTTGGTAAGATTTTATACTTGGAGAGCGACAACGGCGTAGCCACAACAATCGGAAACGCATCTAATTATATGCCTCTCCTCAGTAGTTCATCTACCCCCGATTACATTTACATCCTCACAGGCTTATGAATCGACCGTCGATAGCATTCTTGGCGTTTTAGACGTCACGGTACGAATAGGCGACTACGAATCGCTCGACGACGCAGACGAGAAATTACTTTGCTGCTATTGCTACGCAATTAAATCCGTCAATGACAACGTATCTAGGATGTTGGTTTCATCTAAAGATGGGTTACAATTTCTAATTTTCGATGTTCCTTCGTCGTTGTTATATAATCCGCTATTGATGCAAATCGGGTATTATGTTGAGCGTAGTGACATACCCTACAATTCCTGGCCATCTGCCTCCAATGCCGTTATTCCCGAAGAAACGGGACTATACGCTAGAGGAACCACTATAACCGGGGACAAAAGGATAGTGGAGGGAAGCAGCTTGGTAACAGAACACTGGGTCTCGTTATTACAGGTACCAGCTAGCCAATCGCTGGTCGGCAACATAGCCCTCGTCGGGACAATTGCTCGGACCACTTGGGACGTGGCATCCGCGTCTGCAACTTGGGCGACGGCAGAAGCGTCGACCGAATTTAACGCAACCGCGTCTGATTTGGATCCCGTCACTTTATCAGAATGGAAGATATACTCTTGAAGCGAGGAAGATTGGCACCCAAGAATCGGAAGAAATAGTACGAATATTTACGAGGCGCTGCCGATGTTATTGAAACTCCTATGGTGCCGCTGCCTCCGAGATTACGGCAAATCGAAGAACAGGTGGATTATCGCGGATTGGTCATTAGATTCTCGTGCGGCATATTGAAGCTTCCGTATAATAACAAAACCCCCGTGTCAGAATACGCGGCTGCCGAAACGCTCAAAGTCACAAAACACGTGGGTAGTGCAGACTTGTGGAATCATAGATTATGGAATTGGCTTCATGCTTCATCGATATTAATCACTAACAGAACTCAAACCATTCAATTTGCATCGGTGATGCAAAACTTGCATTTTATTCTGCCCTGTCCCACTTGTTATGTGAATTACTTGAATCATGACATTTCTAGTATTGTTATAGAAAGATTGTTGGATGGAAAAGATCCGCTTTAATTCTATTCAATCTCCACAATATTGTAAACGTTTCCAAGGCAATACCCACCCCCACCATTTTCACTGGAAGCATTCATAAAAAAATACGATCTTTATGTCGTCTCAAATAGATGAAACAGCAGCCGAAGTTCGGTCTCAAAAGAATCACGATGAGTTGTATCTCGAGTATTTAAATCGAACATTTGGTTCAACCAGCATGCTAGTTATTGGCTTTGTGATAGCTGTATTTACAACATTATTTTTGCTTTATGTGTCAATTGTCGGTACTGCAATGTTCGCAACGAACGGAAGACAAACAAGAGACCAGTTCCCGCAGCATTGGAGGAGTAAATGGTACCGTTATAATCAATC
>NW_026963114.1:0-10000 GCF_032445375.1 Bacillus rossius redtenbacheri | reverse complement strand
CTCGCAGCTAGTGTATTGCAGTTCAGACAGATAGGCCACTTTAGATAGTTCTTAGTGTTCACAGTTATCACCAAGACTAGACCCATATGGAATTAATTCTTCAAGGAGCAGCGGTCCACCAATAAGAGAGATGAAGACATGTTTTCGGATGGCCACAACGCCCCCTCGCCACCCAAATGTGCATGTTTCAAGTGTACATTGGGAGTCGACGGAACATCGGGAGTCCGCTTGCTTTCTCCGGATCAGCTGCCACCCCCCTGATCTACCAGATAGACAAGAACATGTCTTCTCCGCCAATCTCATCCACCGAAGCTCCGATCATGGCTTCTTCTACCTTTATACTGATATACCCCCACGGAGCAACATGCGGGCAAGGGAACTCTTGCTACCCTTCAGTAAAGCAGGTATCTCTTATAGATGGTGACTGCACCTTGGCCAGGATTGAAGACCGCGACTAACCCCTTTGAAACTTGTCTCTCAGGGAGCTGCGATCCATCAAACATTTCATTGTTAACAGAGGGGAACCATTACTTGGTTAAGACGACCGGACACGCGTTCCCCACCATTTCGCATCCAATCGAATCGCCGCACAAGAGCTCGTTACCTGAGAAAGGTATAGCATTGGCTCGCAGCTTGTGTATTGCAGTTCAGACAGATAGGCCACTTTAGATAGTTCTTCGTGTTCACAGTTAAGACCACGGCTAGACCCATATGGAATTAATTCTTCAAGGAGCAGCGGTACACCAAGCATTTCATTGTGTACTAGAAAGCACCTCTACCATGTAACAAACATACGACCACCAAATTTCTGCTTACTTCCCCCAGCGGATAGTATTTGCTAGTATCATCCACAAAGTAAATCAATTTTTTCAATGTACCGCTTCTTGGGGGAACTGGGCATGAATCAATCAAGCATTTTGAGGTAGCATGTCCGCTTCACCGCGAGGTGCTCTGAATACCATTATACATTCTTTTTCATCATCCACTTTCAGACCACTACAAGACCCATACTGAATTAATTCCTCAAGGAGCTGCAGTCCACAAAACATTTTACTGTGTACTAGAGGGCACCTCCACCATGTAACAGAAAACATACAACCTTCTTAATTTAATTCTGCATTGTTTCCCAGACGATTTGTTAGCCATACAACAGTACCATCCACAGTAATTCACCTCTTTGAAATCCAATGCATTGTAGAGAAACTGAGGTGGTAGCATTCAAACCGTTCTGTAATGTTAATTCTGCTTCATAGAAAGGTGCTACAGGTTCCACAATAATTAATTGGATATTTTTGCAATATATATAGGGCGAGAAAACTCGGGGGGACTCCCTTTTCATTTATGTACATATTCTTTCCATATTGCAAATAATTCCAATTTTTCCCGATTGCATGTCCCCCTAATATACCCAAAATGGGCCTATCGATGGGTTCACAAAGGTACCCAAAATATGAGATTTTGACTGAAAGAGGCTGGCTAACTTCCGGGAACATGATCATAGGAAATAGGTCAAAATCCCGAATCGCAGTTGTTTACGAACAACCACGAACGGAGACTTAAAATAACCTATAAGGCTGGAATTCATGGGGCCTGTATAACAGGCATTTACACAGACTCTCGGGAGGGAGGGCTCTGTGGCCGGGAGAATTTTCTGGCTCCCCGCCCGAAACTTTTCAGAGTCCCTAATGCCTGCTTGAATGTGAATAAGCAGAGCCCGGTAGCTGATATTTTGCCGGGGTGTGGAGGCCCCGGTCGCCGCCAAATTCCTCTGGTCACAGCTTGTGTTAATACACATGTTAATTTTACATGCAAACCACCAATGACAATTTTCCTCGGCCGCGGAGGCCTCGGTCGCCGCCAGAATTTTCTGGTTCCCGCTCAATATATTGCAGAGTCCTGCAGGCCTGCTTCTGTAGGAATATGCAGAGCCCGGTAGCTGATATTTTGCCGGGGTGAGGAGGCCTCGGTCGCCGCCAAATTCCTCTCATCCCAGCTTGTGTTAATACACATGTTAATTTTACATGCAAAACCACCAATTACCATTTCCTCGGCCGCGGAGGCCTCGGTCGCCGGGAGATTTTCCTGGCTCCCCGCTCAATATACTGCACAGTCCCGCAGGCCTGTCTCCAGTGGAATACACACAGTCCGAGAGCCGAAAATTTGCCGGGGTGTGGAGGCCTCGGTCGCCAACAGATTGCCATAGGCTCTGGCTGCAATATTTACCGTGTATTTTTTCCCTCCAGAGACACCACTACACCCTATATAACCCAAAATGGGCCTTGACGCGTGTACACGCGGAGCCCGAGCGCCGAGAGTTCTCCCGGCCGCGGAGGCCTCGGTCGCCGGGAGAATTTCAACGGCCCCTGCTCGAAATTTTTCTAAGTCCAGAATGCCTGCTTCTCCCAGCCTGTGTTAATACACATGTTAATTTAACATGTAAAATCACCAAGGACCATTTCCTCGGCCGCGGAGGCCTCGGTCACCGCCAGAATTTTCTGGCTGCCCGCTCCCCATGGGTAGACGCGCTGCCCAAGCGCCGAGAGTTCTCCCGGCCGCGGAGGCCTCGGTCGCCGGGAGAATTTCTCCGGCCCCTGCTCGAAATTTTTCAAAGTCCAGAATGCCTGCTTCTCCCAGCATGTGTTAATACACATGTTAATTTAACATGTAATATTACCAATGACCTTTTCCTCGGCCGCGGAGGCCTCGGTCGCCGCCAGAATTTTCTGGCTGCCCGCTCCCCATGGGTAGACGCGGAGCCCGAGCGCCGAGAGTTCTCCCGGCCGCGGAGGCCTCGGTCGCCGGGAGAATTTCTCCGGCCCCTGCTCGAAATTTTTCAAAGTCCAGAATGCCTAGTTCTCCCAGCCTGTGTTAATACACATGTTAATTTAACATGTAAAATTACCAAGGATTATTATCCCGGCCGCAGAGGCCTCGGTCGCCGCCAGAAATTTCTGGCTCCCCGCTCAATGTATTGCAGAGTCCCGCAGGCTTGCTTCTCCAAGCCTGTGTTAATACACATGTTAATTTAACATGTAAAATTACAGAGGATTATTTCCCCGGCCGCGGAGGCCTCGGTCGCCGCCAGAATTTTCTGGCTGCGCCGCTCAATGTATTGCAGAGTCCCGCAGGCTTGCTTCTCCAAGCCTGTGTTAATACACATGTTAATTTAACATGCAAAATCACCAATGACAAATTCCTCGGCCGCGGAGGCCTCGATCGCCGGGAAAATGTTCTGGCTCCCTGCTCGAATTTTTTTTCTAAGTCCCGATTCGCTATTACAGGCTGGCGCACGGAGTCCGAGGGGCGTAAATATGCCGGGTAGTGGTGCCTTCCGTCGCCGAGACATTTTACAATTGCCTGGGAGCAGTATTTAACATGTTAATTTTTTCCCCTCGTGACACCACTACCCCCTATATAACGCAAAATGGGCCTTGCCAAGGGGGCGCGCAACGCCCGAGCGCGGGCGTTTTTCCCGGCCGCCGAGACCTCCATCGCCGGGAGAATGTCTTCAGCTATTTGCTAGATTTCCCGATTCGCCCCGCACGACAAACAACCACGAACGAGGTGGTTTTCGAGAGTTCTCCCGGCCGCGGAGGCCTCGGTCGCAGGGAGAATTTCCCTGGCCCCTGCTCGAAATTTTTCTAAGTCCAGAATGCCTGCATCTCCCAGCCTGTGTTAAAACACATGTTAATTTAACATGTAAAATTACCAATGACCATTTCCTCGGCCGCAGAGGCCTCGGTCGCAGCCAGAATTTTCTGGCTCCCTGCTCAATATATTGCAGAGTCCCGCATGCTTGCTTCTCCAAGCCTGTGTTAATACACATGTTAATTTAACATGTAAAATTACCGAGGATTATTTCCCCGGCCGCGGAGGCCTCGGTCGCCGCCAGAAATTTCTGGCTCCCCGCTCAATATATTGCAGCGACCCGCAGGCTTGCTTCTCCCAGCCTGTGTTAATACACATGTTAATTTAACATGTAAAATCACCAAGGACCATTTCCTCGGCCGCGGAGGCCTCGGTCGCCGCCAGAATTTTCTGGCTGCCCGCTCCCCATGTGTAGACGCGGAGCCCGAGCGCCGAGAGTTCTCCCGGCCGCGGAGGCCTCGTAGCCGGGAGAATTTCTCGGGCCCCTGCTCGAAATTTTTCTAAGTCCAGAATGCCTGCTTCTCCCAGCCTGTGTTAATACACATGTTAATTTAACATGTAATTTTACCAATGACCTTTTCCTCGGCCGCGGAGGCCTCGGTCGCCGCCAGAATTTTCTGGCTCCCGGCTCAATATATTACAGAGTCCCGCAGGCCTGTCTCCAGTGGAATACACACAGTCCGAGAGCCGAAAATTTGCCGGGGTGTGGAGGCCTCGGTCGCCAACAGATTGCCATAGGCTCTGGCTGCAATATTTACCGTGTATTTTTTCCCTCCAGAGACACCACTACCCCCTATAAAACCCAAAATAGGCCTTGCGGTGGGTACACGCAGAGCCCGAGCGCCGAAGTTCTCCCGGCCGCGGAGGCCTCGGTCGCCGGGAGAATTTCTCCGGCCCCTGCTCGAAATTTTTCAAAGTCCAGAATGCCTGCTTCTCCCAGCCTGTGTTAATACACATGTTAATTTAACATGTTAAATTATCGAGGATTATTTCCCCGGCCGTGGAGGCCTCGGTCGCCGCCAGAATTTTCTGGCTCCCCGCTCAATATATTGCAGAGTCCCGCAGGCTTGCTTCTCCCAGCCTGTGTTAATACACATGTTAATTTAACATGTAAAATCACCGAGGACCATTTCCTCGGCCGCGGAGGCCTCGGTCGCCGCCAGAATTTTCTGGCTCACCTCTCAATGTATTGCAGAGTCCCGCAGGCTTGGTTCTCCAAGCCTGTGTTAATACACATGTTAATTTAACATGTAAAATTACCGAGGATTATTTCCCCGGCCGCGGAGGCCTCGGTCGCCGCCAGAATTTTCTGGCTCCCCGCTCAATGTATTGCAGAGTCCCGCAGGCTTGGTTCTCCAAGCCTGTGTTAATACACATGTTAATTTAACATGTAAAATTACCGAGGATTATTTCCCCGGCCACGGAGGCCTCGGTCGCCGACAGAATTGTCTGGCTCCCTGCTCGAATTTTTTCTAAGTCCCGATTCGCTATTACAGGCTGGCGCACGGAGTCAGAGGGGCGGGAATTCGCCGGGTAGTGGTGCCTTCCGTCGCCGAGACATTTTTCTATTGCCTGGAAGCTGTATTTAACATGTTAATTTTTTCCCCCTCGGGACACCACTACCCCCTATATAACCCAACATGGGCCTTGCCGCGGGTACACGCGGAGCCCGAGCGCCGAGTGTTCTCCCGGCCGCGGAGGCCTCGGTCGCCGGGAGAATTTCTCCGGCCCCTGCTCGAAATTTTTCAAAGTCCAGAATGCCTGCTTCTCCCAGCCTGTGTTAATACACATGTTAATTTAACATGTTAAATTACCGAGGATTATTTCCCCGGCCGTGGAGGCCTCGGTCGCCGCCAGAATTTTCTGGCTCCCCGCTCAATATATTGCAGAGTCCCGCAGGCTTGCTTTTCCCAGCCTGTGTTAATACACATGTTAATTTAACATGTAAAATTACCAATGACCATTTCCTCGGCCGCAGAGGCCTCGGTCGCCGCCAGAATTTTCTGGCTCCCCGCTCAATGTATTGCAGAGTCCCGCAGGCATGCTTCTCCAAGCCTGTGTTAATACACATGTTAATTTAACATGTTAAATTACCGAGGATTATTTCCCCGGCCGTGGAGGCCTCGGTCGCCGCCAGAATTTTCTGGCTCCCCGCTCAATATATTGCAGAGTCCCGCAGGCTTGCTTTTCCCAGCCTGTGTTAATACACATGTTAATTTAACATGTAAAATCACCAAGGACCATTTCCTCGGCCGCGGAGGCCTCGGTCGCCGCCAGAATTTTCTGGCTTCCCGCTCCCCATGGGTAGACGCGGAGCCCGAGCGCCGAGAGTTCTCCCGGCCGCGGAGGCCTCGGTCGCCGGGAGAATTTCTCCGGCCCCTGCTCGAAATTTTTCAAAGTCTAGAATGCCTAGTTCTCCCAGCCTGTGTTAATACACATGTTAATTTAACATGTAAAATTACCAAGGATTATTATCCCGGCCGCAGAGGCCTCGGTCGCCGCCAGAAATTTCTGGCTCCCCGCTCAATGTATTGCAGCGTCCCGCAGGCTTGCTTCTCCAAGCCTGTGTTAATACACATGTTAATTTAACATGTAAAATTACAGAGGATTATTTCCCCGGCCGCGGAGGCCTCGGTCGCCGCCAGAATTTTCTGGCTGCCCGCTCAATGTATTGCAGAGTCCCGCAGGCTTGCTTCTCCAAGCCTGTGTTAATACACATGTTAATTTAACATGCAAAATCACCAATGACAAATTCCTCGGCCGCGGAGGCCTCGATCGCCGGGAAAATGTTCTGGCTCCCTGCTCGAATTTTTTTTCTAAGTCCCGATTCGCTATTACAGGCTGGCGCACGGAGTCCGAGGGGCGTAAATATGCCGGGTAGTGGTGCCTTCCGTCGCCGAGACATTTTACAATTGCCTGGGAGCAGTATTTAACATGTTAATTTTTTCCCCTCGGGACACCACTACCCCCTATATAACCCAAAATGGGCCTTGCCAAGGGGGCGCGCAACGCCCGAGCGCGGGCGTTTTTCCCGGCCGCCGAGGCCTCCATCGCCGGGAGAATGTCTTCAGCTATTTGCTAGATTTCCCGATTCGCCCCGCACGGCAAACAACCACGAACGAGGTGGTTTTCGAGAGTTCTCCCGGCCGCGGAGGCCTCGGTCGCCGGGAGAATTTCTCGGGCCCCTGCTCGAAATTTTTCTAAGTCCAGAATGCCTGCATCTCCCAGCCTGTGTTAAAACACATGTTAATTTAACATGTAAAATTACCAATGACCATTTCCTCGGCCGCAGAGGCCTCGGTCGCAGCCAGAATTTTCTGGCTCCCTGCTCAATATATTGCAGAGTCCCGCATGCTTGCTTCTCCCAGCCTGTGTTAATACACATGGTTATTTAACATGTAAAATTACCGAGGATTATTTCCCTGGCCGCAGAGGCCGCGGTCGCCGCCAGAATTTTCTGGCTCCCCGCTCAATGTATTGCAGAGTCCCGCAGGCTTGCTTCTCCAAGCCTGTGTTAATACACATGTTAATTTAACATGTAAAATTACCGAGGATTATTTCCCCGGCCGCGGAGGCCTCGGTCGCCGCCAGAATTTTCTGGCTCCCCGCTCAATATATTGCAGCGACCCGCAGGCTTGCTTCTCCCAGCCTGTGTTAATACACATGTTAATTTAACATGTAAAATTACCGAGGATTATTTCCCCGGCCGCGGAGGCTTCGGTCGCCGCCAGAATTTTCTGGCTCCCGGCTCAATATATTACAGAGTCCCGCAGGCCTGTCTCCAGTGGAATACACACAGTCCGAGAGCCGAAAATTTGCCGGGGTGTGGAGGCCTCGGTCGCCAACAGATTGCCATAGGCTCTGGCTGCAATATTTACCGTGTATTTTTTCCCTCCAGAGACACCACTACCCCCTATATAACCCAAAATGGGCCTTGCGGCGTGTACACGCGGAGCCCGAGCGCCGAAGTTCTCCCGGCCGCGGAGGCCTCGGTCGCCGGGAGAATTTCTCCGGCCCCTGCTCGAAATTTTTCAAAGTCCAGAATGCCTGCTTCTCCCAGCCTGTGTTAATACACATGTTAATTTAACATGTAAAATTACCGAGGATTATTTCCCCGGCCGCGGAGGCCTCGGTCGCCGCCAGAATTTTCTGGCTCCCCGCTCAATGTATTGCAGAGTCCCGCAGGCTTGCTTCTCCCAGCCTGTGTTAATACACATGTTAATTTAACATGTAAAATCATTGAGGACCATTTCCTCGGCCGCGGAGGCCTCGGTCGCCGCCAGAATTTTCTGGCTCCCCGCTCAATGTATTGCAGAGTCCCGCAGGCTTGCTTCTCCCAGCCTGTGTTAATACACATGTTAATTTAACATGTAAAATCAACAAGGACCATTTCCTCGGCCGCGGAGGCCTCGGTCGCCGCCAGAATTTTCTGGCTGCCCGCTCCCCATTGGTAGACGCGGAGCCCGAGCGCCGAGAGTTCTCCCGGCCGCGGAGGCCTCGGTCGCCGGGAGAATTTCTCCGGCCCCTGCTCGAAATTTTTCAAAGTCCAGAATGCCTGCTTCTCCCAGCATGTGTTAATACACATGTTAATTTAACATGTAATATTACCAATGACCTTTTCCTCGTCCGCGGAGGCCTCGGTCGCCGCCAGAATTTTCTGGCTGCCCGCTCCCCATGGGTAGACGCGCTGCCCGAGCGCCGAGATTTCTCCCGGCCGCGGAGGCCTCTGTCGCCGGGAGAATTTCTCTGGCCCCTGCTCGAAATTTTTCAAAGTCCAGAATGCCTAGTTCTCCCAGCCTGTGTTAATACACATGTTAATTTAACATGTAAAATTACCAAGGATTATTATCCCGGCCGCAGAGGCCTCGGTCGCCGCCAGAAATTTCTGGCTCCCCGCTCAATGTATTGCAGAGACCCGCAGGCTTGCTTCTCCAAGCCTGTGTTAATACACATGTTAATTTAACATGTAAAATTACCGAGGATTATTTCCCCGGCCGCGGAGGCCTCGATCGCCGCCAGAAATTTCTGGCTCCCCGCTCAATATATTGCAGCGACCCGCAGGCTTGCTTCTCCCAGCCTGTGTTAATACACATGTTAATTTAACATGTAAAATCACCAAGGACCATTTCCTCGGCCGCGGAGGCCTCGGTCGCCGCCAGAATTTTCTGGCTGCCCGCTCCCCATGTGTAGACGCGGAGCCCGAGCGCCGAGAGTTCTCCCGGCCGCGGAGGCCTCGGTCGCCGCCAGAATTTTCTGGCTCCCCGCTCAATGTATTGCAGAGTCCCGCAGGCTTGCTTCTCCAAGCCTGTGTTAATACACATGTTAATTTAACATGCAAAATCACCAATGACAATTTCCTCGGCCGCGGAGGCCTCCATCGCCGGGAGAATTTTCTGGCTCTCTGCTCGAATTTTTTCTAAGTCCCGATTCGCTATTACAGGCTGGCGCACGGAGTCCGAGGGGCGGAAATATGCCGGGTAGTGGTGCCTTCCGTCGCCGAGACATTTTACAATTGCCTGGGAGCAGTATTTAACATGTTAATTTTTTCCCCCTCGGGACACCACTACCCCCTATATAACCCAAAATGGGCCATGCAATGGGTGCCCACAACGCCCGAGCGCGGGCATTTTTCCCGGGCGCCGAGGCCTCGATCGCCGGGAGAATGTCTCCAGCTATTTGCATGATGTCCCGATTCGCCCCACAAGGCGAACAACCACGAACGAGGTGGTTTTCGTTCGTGGTTGTTTTCGTTCGTGGTTGTTTACTGTTCGTGGTTGTTTTCATTCGTGGTTGTTGTGCGTTCGTGGTTGTTGTCGTTCGGGGTTGTTTTCCGTTCGTGGTTGTTGTCGTTCGTGGTTGTTGTCGTTCGTGGTTGTTGTCGTTCGTGGTTGTTTTCCGTTCGTGGTTGTTTTACGTTCGTGGTTGTTTTCGAGGCAATTGGTACTTTGAAAATTTCAATCGGTTAGCTAGAAAAAATTCTCCCGGCGGTGATTGCCTTGATCGCCGGGAGAATTTTCTGGCTCCCCGATAAAATTTTTTCCAAGTCCCGATTCGCTCTTACTAGCTGGCGCACGGAGTCCGAGGGGCGGGAATTCGCCGGGTAGTGGTGTGTTCCGTCGCCGAGACATTTTCCTATTGCCTGGAAGCAGTATTTAACATGTTAATTTTTTCCCCCTCGGGACACCACTACCCCCTATATAACACAAAATGGGCCTTGCCGCGGGTACACCCGGAGCCCGAGCGCCGAGAGTTCTCCCGGCCGCAGAGGCCTCGGTCGCCGGGAGATTTTCTCCGGCCCCTGCTCGAAATTTTCCAAAGTCCAGAATGCCTGCTTCTCCCAGCCTGTGTTAAT
>NW_026963113.1:0-20839 GCF_032445375.1 Bacillus rossius redtenbacheri | reverse complement strand
ATTAGGCAGGCAGGCAATTAGGCATGCAATTAAGCAGTCAGTTGGGCAAGCATGCAATTTGGCAGGTTATTGGGCAGGTAATTTAGCAGGCAATTAGGCAGGCAATTAGGCAGGCAATTAGGCAGGCAATTAGGCAGGCAATTAGGCAGGCAATTAGGCAGGCAGGCAGTTAGGCATGAAATTAAGCAGTAAATTGGGCAAGCATGCAATTTGGCAGATAATTAGGCAGGCAATTAGGCAGGCAAGCAATTAGGCAAGCAGTAAGGCAGTTAATTAGGCAGGCAATAAGGCGGTTAATTAGGCAGGCAATTAGGCAGTTAAATAGGCAAGCAATTGAGCAGGCAATTAGGCAGTTAATTAGGCAGTCAATTAAACAGGCAATTAGGCAGTTAATTAGGCAAGCAATTAAGCAGGCAAGCAATAAGGCAGGCAGGTAATTAGGCAGGCAATTAAGCAGTTAATTAGGCAGGCAAGAAATTTGGCAAGTAATTAGGCAGGCAATAAGGCAAGCAATTAGACAGACAATTAAGGAGGCAATTAGGCAGTTAATAAGGCAAGCAATTAGGCAGGCAAGCAATAAGGCAGGCATGTGATCAGGCAGGCAAATAAGCAGTTAGTTAGGCAGACAAGCAATTTGGCAGGTAATTAGGCAGGCAATAAGACAAGCAATTAAGCAAGCAATTAAGGAGGCAATTATGCAGTAATTAGGCAAGCAATTAGGCAGGCAGGCAATTAGGCAGGCAGGCAATTAGGCAGGCAATTAAGATGTAAATTGGGCAAGCATGCAATTTGGCATGTAATTAGGCAGGCAATTTGGCAGGCAATTAGGCAGGCAATTAGGCAGGCAATTAGGCAGGCAATTAGGCAGGCAATTAGACAGTTAATAAGGCAAGCAATTATGAAGTCAATTAGGCAGGTAATTTGGCAGAAAGGCAGCCAAATAGGTAGGCAATTAGATAAACAATTAGGCAGGCAATTAGGCAGTTAATTAGGCAGGCAATTGGGCAGTTAATTATGCAGGCAATTAGGCAGTTATATAGGCAGGCAAGTAGGCAGGTAATTAGGCACGCAATTAGGTAGTTAATTAGGCAGGCATTTAGGCAAACAAATAGGCAGGCATACAATAAGGCAGGCAATTAGGTAGGCAAATAGGCAGTTAGATAGGCGGGCAATTAGGCAGGCAATTAGGCAGTTAATTAGGCAGGTAATTAGGCAGGCATGCAATTTGACATGCAGGCAAATAGGCAGGCAATTAGGCAGGCAGGCAAATAGGCAGGTAGGCAATAAGGCAGGCAATTTATCAGGCAATTAAGCAGGAAATTAGGCAAGTTGGCAATTAGGCAGGCAATTATGTAGGCAATTAGGCAGGCAATAAGGCTATTGATTAGACAGGCAATTAAGCAGGTATATTAGGCAGGCAATTAGGCAGTTAATAAGACAGGCAATTAGGTTGGCAATTAGGCAGTTAATTGAGCAGGCAATTAGGCAGTTAATTGATCAAGCAATTAGGCAGGCAATAAGGCAATATATTAAGCAGTAAATTGGGCAAGCATGCAATTTGGCAGATAATTAGGCAGGCAATTAGGCAGGCAAGCAATTAGGCAAGCAGTAAGGCAGTTAATTAGGCAGGCAATAAGGCGGTTAATTAGGCAGGCAATTAGGCAGTTAAATAGGCAAGCAATTGAGCAGGCAATTAGGCAGTTAATTAGGCAGTCAATTAAACAGGCAATTAGGCAGTTAATTAGGCAAGCAATTAAGCAGGCAAGCAATAAGGCAGGCAGGTAATTAGGCAGGCAATTAAGCAGTTAATTAGGCAGGCAAGAAATTTGGCAAGTAATTAGGCAGGCAATAAGGCAAGCAATTAGACAGACAATTAAGGAGGCAATTAGGCAGTTAATAAGGCAAGCAATTAGGCAGGCAAGCAATAAGGCAGGCATGTGATCAGGCAGGCAAATAAGCAGTTAGTTAGGCAGACAAGCAATTTGGCAGGTAATTAGGCAGGCAATAAGACAAGCAATTAAGCAAGCAATTAAGGAGGCAATTATGCAGTAATTAGGCAAGCAATTAGGCAGGCAGGCAATTAGGCAGGCAGGCAATTAGGCAGGCAATTAAGATGTAAATTGGGCAAGCATGCAATTTGGCATGTAATTAGGCAGGCAATTTGGCAGGCAATTAGGCAGGCAATTAGGCAGGCAATTAGGCAGGCAATTAGGCAGGCAATTAGACAGTTAATAAGGCAAGCAATTATGAAGTCAATTAGGCAGGTAATTTGGCAGAAAGGCAGCCAAATAGGTAGGCAATTAGATAAACAATTAGGCAGGCAATTAGGCAGTTAATTAGGCAGGCAATTAGGCAGTTAATTATGCAGGCAATTAGGCAGTTATATAGGCAGGCAAGTAGGCAGGTAATTAGGCACGCAATTAGGTAGTTAATTAGGCAGGCATTTAGGCAAACAAATAGGCAGGCATACAATTAGGCAGGCAATTAGGTAGGCAAATAGGCAGTTAGATAGGCGGGCAATTAGGCAGGCAATTAGGCAGTTAATTAGGCAGGTAATTAGGCAGGCATGCAATTTGACATGCAGGCAAATAGGCAGGCAATTAGGCAGGCAGGCAAATAGGCAGGTAGGCAATAAGGCAGGCAATTTATCAGGCAATTAAGCAGGAAATTAGGCAAGTTGGCAATTAGGCAGGCAATTATGTAGGCAATTAGGCAGGCAATAAGGCTATTGATTAGACAGGCAATTAAGCAGGTATATTAGGCAGGCAATTAGGCAGTTAATAAGACAGGCAATTAGGTTGGCAATTAGGCAGTTAATTGAGCAGGCAATTAGGCAGTTAATTGATCAAGCAATTAGGCAGGCAATAAGGCAATATATTAAGCAGTTAATTAGGCAGGCAGGCAATTTGGCAGGTAATTAGGCAGTCAATTAGGCAGGCATTTAAGCAGGCAATTAGGCAGTTAATTAGACAGGCAATTAGGCAGGCAATTATGCAGTAAATTAGGCAGTAAATTAAAAAGGAAATTAGGCAGGCAGGCAATTAGGCTGGCAGGCAATTAGGCAGGCAGGTTATAAGTTAGGCAATTAAGCAGTTAATTAGGCAGGCAAGCAATTTGGAAGGTAATTAGGAAGGCAATAAGGCAAGCAATTAAGCAGGCAATTAGGCAGTTAATTAGGCAGGCAATTAGGCAGTTAATTAGGCAGGCAATTAGGCAGGCTTTTCACATGCATTTAGGCAAACAAATAGGCAGGCATACAATTAGGCAGGCAATTAGGTAGGCAATTAGGATGTTAGATAGGCGGGCAATTATGCAGGCAATTAGGCAAGCAATTAGGCAGTAAATTAGGCAGGTAATTAGGCAGGCATGCAATTAGGCAAAAAGGCAATTAGGCAGGCAATTAAGCAGGCAATTAGACAGGTTAGCAATTAGGCAGGCAATTAGGTAGGCATATAACAGGCAATTAGGCAGGCAATAATGCTATTAATTAGACAGGCAATTAGGCAGGAAATTAGGTAGGCAGTTAATAAGGCAGGCAATTAGGCAGGCAATTAAGCAGTTAATAAGGCAGGCAATTAGGCTGGCAATTAGGCAGTTAATTGAGCAGGCAATTAGGCAGTTAATTAGCAGGCAATTAGGCAGATAATAAGGCAGGCAATTAGGCAGTTAATTAGGCAGGCAATTAGGCAGGCTTTTAGACAAACAAATAGGCAGGCATACAATTAGGCAGGCAATCAGGCAGGCAATTGTGTAGGCAATAAGGCAGTTATATAGCCGGGCAATTAGGCAAGCAATTAGGCAGGTAATTAGGCAGGCATGCAATTAGGCAGGCAGGCAATTAGGCAGGAAGGCAATTAGGCAGGAAGGCAATTAGGCAAGCAAATAGGCAGGTTGGCAATTAGGTAGGCAATTAAGCAGGCAATAATGCTATTAATTAGACAGGCAATTAGGCAGGCAATTAGGCAGTTAATAAGGCAGGCAATTAGGCAGGCAATTAGGCAGGCAATTAGGCAGGTAATTAGGCAGGCAATTAGGCAGTTTATTAGGCAGGCAAATAGACGAGCTTTTAGGCAGGCATTTATACAAACAAATAGTTAGGCATACAATTCGGCAGGCAATTAGGCAGGCAATTAGGTTGGCAATTAGGCAGTTAGATAGACGGGCAATTAGGCAGGCAATTAGGATAGCAATTAGGCAGTAAATTAGGCAGGTAATTAGAATGGCATGTAATTAGGCAGGCAATTAGGCAGGCAATTAGGCAGGCAAGCAATTAGGCAGGCAAGCAATTATGCAGGAAGGCAATTAAGCAGGAAATTAGGCAGGTTGGCAATTAGGCAGGCAATTAGGTAGGCAATTAAATAGGCAATAATGCTCTTAATTAGACATGCAATTAGGCAGACAATTAGGTAGTTAATAAGGCAGGCAATTAGGCAGGCAATAATGCTATTAATTAGACAGGCAATTAAATAGGCAATTAGGCAGGCAATTAGGCAGTTAATAAGGCAGGTAATTAGGCAGGCAATTAGGCATATAATAAAGCAGTTAATAAGGCAGGAAATTAGGCAGTTAATTAGGCAGGCAATAAGGCAGGCAATTACGCAGTTAATTAAGCAGGCAATTAGGCAGTCAATAAGGCAGGCAATTATGAAGTCAATTAGGCAGATAATTATGCAGGAAGGCAGACAATGAGTGAGGCAATTATGAAGGCAATTAAGCAGGCAAGCAATTAGGCAAGCAGTAAGGCAGTTAATTAGCCAGTTAATTAGGCAGGCAATTACGCAATTTTTTACGCAGGCAATTAGGCAGGCAATTAGGCAGGCAATTAAGCAGGCAGTTAGGCAGTTAATTAGGCAAGCAATTAAGCAGGCAAGCAATAAGGCAGGCAGGTAATTAGGCTGGCAATTAAGCAGTTAATTAGGCAGGCAAGCAATTTGGCAGGCAATAAGGCAAGCAATTAAGCAGGCAATTAAGGAGGCAATTAGACAGTTAATTAGGCAAGCAATTTGGAAGGAAGGCAATTAGGCAGGCAGGCAATTAGGCAGGCAATTAAGCAGACAATTAGGCAGTTAATGAGGCAGCAATTAGGCAGGCAAATAGTGAGCAGACAATAAGGCAGTTAATTAGGCAAGCAATTAAGCAGGCAAGCAATAAGGCAGGCAGGTAATTAGGCAGGCAATTAAGCAGTTAATTAGGCAGGCAAGCAATTTGGCAGGCAATTAGGCAGGCAATAAGGCAAGCAATTAAGCAGGAAATTAAGCAGACAATTAGGCAGTTAATTATGCAGGCAATTAGGCAGGCAATGAGGCAGGCAATTAGGCAGTTAATTAGGCAGGCAATTAGGCAAATAAGCAGGGAATTAAGCAGTTAATTAGGAATGCAATAAGATAGATGATTAGGCAGGCAATTAGGCAGGCAATAAGGCAGTTTATTAGGCAAGCTTTTATGCAGCTAATTAAGCATGCAATTAGGCAGACAATTAGGCAGGTAATTAAGCAGGCAATAAGGCAGGCAAATAGGCAGGCAATTAGACAGCCAAAGAGGCAGGCAATTAGGCATTTAATTAGGCAGATAATTAGGCATGCAATTAGGCAGGGAATTAGGCAGGGCATTAGGCAGGCAGGCAATTAGGCAAGCAATTATGCAGGCAATTAGGCAGGCAAATAGTTTGCAGACAATTAGGCAGGCAATTAGGCAGGCAATTAGGCAGTTAATTAGGCAGTTAAATAGGCAGGCAATTGGGCAGTTAATTAGGCAGGCAATTAAAAAGGGAATTAGGCAGGCAAAAAGGCAGGCAATTAGGCAGTTAATTAGGCAGGCAATTAGGCAGTAATTAGGCAGGAAGGACATGCAATAAGGTAGGCAATTTGGTAGGCAATAATCAGGCAAGCAATTAGGCAGGCAGTAAGGCAGTTAATTAGGCAGGTAATTAGGCTAATAATTAGGCAGGCAATTAAGCAGTGAATTAGGCAGGCAATTAGGCAGGCTATGAGGCAGGCAATTAAGCAGGCAATTAGGCAGGCAATAAGGCAGATAATAAGCCAAGCAATTAGGCAGGCAATTAGGCAGGCAATTAGGCAGGCAATTTGGCAGGTAATTAGGCAGGCAATTAGGCAGGCAATTATGCATGCAATTAGGTAGGCAATTAGGTAGGCAATAAGGAAGGCAATTAGACAGTTAATTAGGTAGGCATTTAGGCAGTTGATAAGGCAGGCAATAATAAGTCAATTAAGCAGGCAATTAGGTAGGAAGGCAGGAAAAAAGGTAGGAAATTAGGTAGGCAATTAGGCAGATTATTAGGCAGGCAATTAGGCAGTTAATTAGGCAGGCAATTAGTCAGGCAATTAGGCAGGTAATTCAGCAGACAATTAGGAAAGCAATAAGGCAGTTAATTAGGCAGGCAATTAGGCAGTTATTAGGCCCCTAATTAGGCAGGCTATTAAGCAGGTAATTAGGCAGGTAATTAAGCAGGCAATAAGGCAGGCAATTAGACAGACAATAAGGCAGGAATTAGGCATTTAATAAGGCAGATATTTAGGCAGGCAATTAGGCAGGCAATTAGGCAGGCAGACAATTAGGCAGGTAATTAGGCAGGCAATTAGGCAGGCAAATAGTGAGCAGACAATAAGGCAGGCAATTAGGCAGGCAATTAGGCAGGCAATGAGGCAGGCAATTAGGCAGTTAATTAGGCAGGCAATTAGGCAATTCATTAGGCAGGTAAATAAGCAAGGAATTAAGCAGTTAATTAGGCATGCAATAAGACAGATGATTAGGCAGGCAATTAGGCAGGCAATAAGGCAGTTAATTAGGCAAGCAATTATGCAGCTAATTAAGCAGGCAATTAGGCAGGCAATAAGGCAGGTAATTAAGCAGGCAATAAGGCAGGCAATTAGACAGCCAATTAGGCAGGGAATTAGGCATTTATTAGGCAGATAATTAGGCAGGCAATTAGGCAGGCAATTAGGCAGGCAATTAGGCAGGAAGGCAGGCAATAAGGTAGGCAATTTAGAAGGCAATTAGGAAGGCAGGCAATTAGGAAGGCAAGCAATTAGGCAGGCAGTTAGGCAGTTAATTAGGCATGCAATTAGGCAGATATTAGGCAAGCAGGCAATTTGGCATGCAGTTCAGCAGTTAATTGGGCAAGCAGACAATTTGGCAGGTAATAAGGCAGGCAATTAGGCTGGCAATTTGGCAGGCAATTTGGCAGTAAATTAGGCAGGTAATTAAGCAGGCATGCATTTAGGCATGCAGGCAATTAGGCAGGCAATAAGGTAGGTAGGCAATTATGCAGGATATAAGGCAGGCAATTAGGCAGTTAATAAAGCAGTTAATAAGTCAGGCAATTAGGCAGTTAATTAGGCAGGCAATAAGGCAGGCAATTAGGCAGTTAATTAAGCAGGCAATTAGGCAGTTAATAAGGCAAGCAATTAAGCAGGCAAGCAAAAAGGCAGGCAGGTAATTAGGCAGGCAATTAAGCAGTTAATTAGGCAGGCAAGCAATTTGGCAGGTAGTTAGGCAGGCAATAAGGCGAGCAATTAAGCAGGCAATTAAGGAAGCAATTATGCAGTTAAATAGGCAAGCAATTAGGCAGGCAGGCAATTAGGCATGCAATTAAGCAGTTAATTGGGCAAGCATGCAATTTGGCAGGCAATTAGGCAGGCAATTAGGCAGGCAATTATGTAGGCAATTAGGCCGTTAATTAGGCAAGCAATTAGGCAGGCAGGCAACTAGTCAGGCAGGCAATTAGGCATGCAATTACGTAGGCAATTACGTAGGCAATTAAGCAAGCAATTAGGCAGGCAATAATGCAATTAATTAGACAGGCAATTAGGCAGGCAATTAGGCAGTTTATAAGGCACGCAATTAGGCAGGCAATTCGGCAGTTAATAAGGCAGGCAATTCGGCAGTTAATAAGGCAGGCAATTAGGCAGGCAATTAGGCTGGCAATTAGGCAGGTAATTGAGCAGGCAATTAGGCAGTTAATTAGCAGGCAATAAGGCAGGCAATTAGGCAGTTAATTAGGCAGGCAATTAGGCAGGCTTTTAGGCAGGCATTTAGACAAACAAATAGGCAGGCATACAATTAGGCAGGCAATTAGGCAGGCAATTAGGTAGTTAGATAGGCGGGCAATTAGGCAAGCAATAAGGCAGTAAATTAGGCAGGTAATTAGGCAGGCATACAATTGGGCAGGCAGGCAAATAGGCAGGCAGGCAAATAGGCAGGCAGGCAATTAGGCAGGAAGGCAATTAGGCAGGCAATTAGTCAGGCGAATAAGCAGGCAATTAGGCAGGTTGACAATTAGGCAGGCAATAAGGTAGGCAATTAAGCAGGCAATTAGGCAGGCAATAATGCTATTAATTAGACAGGCAATTAGGCAGTTAATAAGGCAGGCAATTAGTCAGGCAATAGGCAGGCAACTAGGCATGCAATTAGGCAGGTAATTAGGCATGCAATTAGACAGTTAGATAGGCGGGCAATTAGGCAGGCAATTAGGCAAGCAATAAGGCAGGAAATTAGGTAAACATGCAATTAGGCAGGAAGGCAATTAGGCAGACAGGCAATTAGGCAGGCAGGCAATTAGGCAGGTTGGCAATTAGGCAGGCAATTAGGTAGGCTATTAAGCAGGCGATTAGGTAGGCAATTAAGCAGGTAATTAGGCAGGCAATAATGCTATTAATTAGGCAGGCAATTAGGCAGGCAATTAGGCAGTTTATAAGACAGTTAATTAGGCAGGCTATTAGGCAGGCTATTAGGCAGGCAATTAGGCAGTTAAAAAAACAGTTAATAAGGCAGGCAATTAGGCAGTTAATTAGGCAGGCAATAAGGCAGGCAATTACGCAGTTAATTAAGCAAGCAATTAGGCAGTCCATAAGGCAGGCAATTATTAAGTCAATTAGGCAGATAATTATGCAGGAAGGCAGGCAATTAGGTAGGCAATTAGGAAGGCAATTAAGCAGGCAAGCGATTAGGCAAGCAGTAAGGCAGTTAATTAGGCAGTTAATTTTGCAGGCAATTAGGCAGTTTATTAGGCAGGCAATTAGGCAAGCAATTAAGTAGGCAATTAGGCAGGCAATTAAGCAGGCAATTAGGCAGTTAATTAGGCAAGCAATTAAGCAGGCAAGCAATAAGGCAGGCAGGTAATTAGGCAGGCAATTAAGCAGTTAATTAGGCAGGCAAGCAATTTGGCAGGTAATTAGGCTGGCAATAAGGCAAGCAATTAAGCAGGCAATTAAGGAGGCATTTAGGCAGTTAATTAGGCAAGCAATTTGGAAGGCAGGCAATTAGGCAGGCAGGCAATTAGGCAAGCAGGCATTAGGCATGCAATTAAGCAGTTAATTAGGCAAGCAGGCAATTTGGCAGGTAATTAGGCAGGCAATTAGGCAAGCAATAAGGCATGCAATTAGGCAGGCAATTAGGCAGCTAATATGGCAGCTAATTATGAAGTAAATTAGGCAGGCAATTAGGCAGGAAGGCTGGCAATTAGGTAGGTAATTAGGTAGGCAATTAGGGAAACAATTAGGCAGGCAATTAAGCAGGCAATTAGGCAGGTAATTAGGCAGGCAATTAGGCAGGCAATTAAGCAGGCAATTAGGCAGGCAATTAGGCAGTTAATTAGGCAGGCAATTAGGCAGTTGATAATGCAGGAAATTATGAAGACAATTAGGCAGGCTATTAGGCAGAATGGCAGGCAATTTGGTAGGCAATTAGGCAGGCAAGCAATTAGGCAGGCCCTAAAATAGTTAATTAGGCAGGCAATTAGGCAGATAATTAGGCAAGCAGGCAATTAGGCAGGCAGGCAATTAGGCATGTAATTAAGCATTTAATTGGGCAAGCAGGCAATTTGGCAGGTAATAAGGCAGGCAATAAGGCAGCCAATTAGGCAGGCAATAAGGCATGCAATTAGGCAGTTAATTAGGCAGGCAATTAGGCAGGCAATTAGGCAGAAAGAAAGGCAATTAGGTAGGCAATTTTGTAGGCAATTAGGCAGGCAAGCAATTAAGGAGGCAGTAAGGCAGTTAATTAAGCAGGTAATTTGGCAAATAATTAGGCAGGCAATTAGGCAATTAGGCAGGCAATGAGGCAGGCAATGAGTCAGGCAAATAAGCAGGCAATTAGGCAGGCAATAAGACAGATAATTAGGCAAGCAATTAGGCAGGCAATTAAGCAGGCAATGTGGCAGGTAATTAGGTAGGCAATTAGGCAGACAATTAGGCAGGCAATAAGGCAGGCAATTAGGCAGTTAATTAGGTAGACAATTAGGCAGTTAATAAGGCAGGCAATTAAGAAAGTCAATTAGGCAGGCAATTAGGTAGGAAGGCAGGAAATAAGGTAAGCAATTAGGTAGGCAATTAGGCAGATAATTAGGCTGTTAATTAGGCAGGCAATTAGTCAGGCAATTAGGCAGGTAATTCGGCAGTCAATTAGGCAAGCAATTAGGCAGTTAATTAGGCAGGCAATTAGGCAGTAATTAGGCCCCTAATTAGGCGGGCTATTAAGCAGGTAATTAGGCAGGTAATTAAGCAGGCAATTAGTGAGGCAAATAGGCAGGCAATAGACAGACAATTAGGCAGGCAATTAGGCATTTAATAAGGCAGATATTTAGTCAAGAAATTAGGCAGGCAATTAGGCAGGCAGACAATTAGGCAGGCAATTAGGCAGGCAATTAAGCAGTCAATTAGGCAGTAAATTAGCAGGCAATAAGGCAGGCAATGAGGCAGGCAATTAGGCAGCCAATTAGGCAATTAATTAGGCAGGCAAAAAAGCAGGGAATTAAGCAGTTAATTAGGAATGCAATAAGATAGATGATTAGGCAGGCAATAAGGCAGTTAATTAGGCAAGAAATTATGCAGCTAATTAAGCAGACAATTAGGCAGGCAATTAGGCAGGTAATTAAGCATGCAATAAGGCAGGCAAATAGGCAGGCAATTAGACAGCCAATTAGACAGGCAATTAGGCATTTAATTAGGCAGATAATTAGGCATGCAATTAGGCAGGCAATTAGGCATTTAATTAGGCTGATAATTAGGCATGCAATTAGGCAGGCAATTAGGCAGTCAATTGGGCAAGCATGCAATTTGCAGTTAATTAGGCAGGCAATTTGGCAGGCAATTAGGCAGGCAATTAGGCAGACAATTAGGCAGTTTATTAGGCAAGCAATTAGGCAGGCAGGCAATTAGGCAGGCAGGCAATTAGGCATGCAATTAACCAGTTAACTGGGCAAGCATGCAATTTGGCAGGTAATTAGGCAGGCAAGCAATTAGGCAAGCAGTAAGGCAGTTAATTAGGCAGTCAATTAGGCAGTTAGTTAGGCAGGCAATTAGGCAGGCAATTGGGCAGTTAATTAGGCAGGCAATTAGGCAGTTTATTAGACAAGCAATTAAGCAGGCAATTAAGCATTTAATTAGGCAAGCAATTAAGCAGGCAAGCAATAAGGCAGGCAGGTATTTAGGCAGGAAAATAGGCAGTTAGTTAGGCAGGCAAGCAATTTGGCAGGTAATTAGGCAGGCAATAAGGCAAGCAATTAAGCAGGCAATTAAGGAAGCAATTATGCAGTTAATTAGGCAAGCAATTAGGCAGGCAATTAGGCAGGCAGGCAATGATGCAGGCAGGCAATTAGGCATGCAATTAAGCTGTAAATCGGGCAAGCATGCAATTTGGCAGTTAATTAGGCAGGCAATTTGGCAGGCAATTAGGAAGGCAATTAAGCAGGCAATTAGGCAGGCAATTAGGCAGGCAATTAGGCAGTTCATAAGGCAAGCAATTATGAAGTCAATTAGGTAGGCAATTAGGCAGAAAGTCAGCCAATTAGGTAGGCAATTAGATAAACAATTAGGCAGGCAATTAGAAGGTTAATTAGGCAGGCAATTAGGCAGTTAATTATGCAGGCAATTAGGCAGTTAATTAGGCAGGCAAGTAGGCAGGGCATTAGGCACGCAATAAGGTAGTTGATTAGGCAGGCAATTAGGCAGGCATTTAGGCAAACAAATAGGCAGGCATACAATTAGGCAGGCAATTAAGTAGGCAATTAGGCAGTTCGATAGGCGGGAAAATAGGCAGGCATGCAATTAGGCATGCAGGCAATTAGGCATGCAGGCAATTAGGCAGGCAATTAGGTAGGTAGGCAATAAGGCAGGCAATTAAGCAGGAAATAAGGCAGGCAATAAGGCATGTAATTAGGCAGGCAATTAGGCAGGCTTTTAGGCAGGCATTTAGGCAAACAAATAGGTAGGCATACAATAAGGCAGGCATTTAGGCTGGCAATTAGGCAGTTAATTGAGCAGGCAATCAAGCAGTTAATTGAGCAGGCAATTAGGCAGGCAATAAGGCAATATATTAAGCAGTTAATTAGGCAGGCAGGCAATTTGGCAGGTAATTTGGCAGGTAATTAAGCACTTAATTTGGCAGGTTATTAGGCAGGCAATTAGGCAGGAAATTAGGCAGGCAATAAGCAGATAATTAGGCAGGCAATTAGCCAGTAATTAAACAGGCAATAAGGCAGGCAATTAGGCAGGCAATGAAGCAGTTAATTAGGCAGGCAAGCAATTTGGGAGGTAATTAGGCAGGCAATAAGGCAATATATATTAAGCAGTTAATTAGGCAGGCAGGCAATTAGGCAGGCAATTAGGCAGTTAATTAGGCAGTTAATTAGGCAGGCAATTAGACAGGCAATTACGCAGGCAATTAAACAATTATATAGGCAGGCGATTAAGCAGGCTTTAAGTCTGGCATAGAGGCAAAAAATAGGCAATGCATACAATTAGGCAGGCAATTAGGCAGGCAATTAGGTAGGCAATTATGCAGTTAATTAAGCGGGCAATTAAGCAGGCGATTAGGCAGGCAATTAGGCAGAAAATTGGGCGGGTAATTAGGCAGGCATGCAATTAGACAGGCAGGCAATTAGGCAGGTAGGCAATTAGGCAGGCAGGCAATTAGGCAAGTAGGCAATTAGGCAGGCACTTAGTCAGGCAATTAGGCAGGTAGGCAATTAGGAAGGCAATTAGGCAGGCAATAAGGCATGTAATTAGGCAGGCAATTAGGCAGGCTTTTAGGCAGGCATTTAGGCAAACAAATAGGTAGGCATACAATTAGGAAGGCAATTAGGAAGGCAATTATGTTGGCAATTAGGCAGTTAGATAGGCGGGCAATTAGGCAGGCAATTAAGAAGGCAATTAGGCAGGCAATTAGGCAGTAAATTAGGCAGGTAATTAGGCAGACATGCAATTAGGCATGCAGGCAATTAGGCAGGTAGGCAATTAGGCAGGCAATTAGTCAGGCATTTAAGCAGGCAATTAGGCAGGTTGGCAAATAGGCAGGCAATAAGGTAGGCAATTAAGCAGGCAATTGGGCAGGCAATAAGGCTATTTATTAGACAGGCAATTAGGCAGGCAATTAGGCAGGCTTTTAAGCAGGCAATTAGGCAGTTAATTAGGCAGGCAATTAGGCAGGCTAAAAGGCAGGCAATTAGGCAGATAAGCAATTAGGCAGGCAATTAGGCAGTAAATAAGGCAAGCAATTATGCAGTCAATTAGGCAGGCAATTAGGCAAGTAATTAGGCAGGAAATTAGGCAGGAAATTAGGCAGGAAATAAAGCATTTAATTAGGCAGGCAGTTTGGCAGTTAATAAGGCAGGCAATTATGATATCAATTAGGCAGGCAATTAGGCAGGAAGGCAGGCAATTAGGTAGGCATTAAGGTAAACAATTAGGCAGGCAATTAGGAAGGCAACTAGGCAGGTAATAAGGCAGGCAATTAAGCAGGCAATTAGGCAGGCAATAAGGCAGGCAATTAGGCAGTTAATTATGCAGGCAATTAGGCAGTTAATAAGGCAGGCAATTATGAAGTCAATTAGGCAGGCTATTAGGCAGGAAGGCAGCCAATTAGGTAGGCAAGCAATTAGGCAGGCAGTAAGGCAGTTAAATAGGCAGGCAATTAGGCAGATAATTAGGCAAGCAGGCAATAAGTCATGCAATTAAGCAGTTAATTGGGCAAGCAGGCAATTTGGCAGGTTTTTAGGCAGGCAATTAGGCAGGCAATTAGTCAGGCAATTAAGCAGGCAATTAGGCAGGCAATAAGGCAGGCAATTATGCAGTTAATAAGGCAGGCAATTAGCATTTAATAAGCAGGCAATTATGAAGTCAATTAGGCAGGAAGGCATGCAATTAGGTAGGCAAATTGGTAGGCAATTAGGCAGGCAATTAGGCAGGCAGTAACGCAGGTAATTAGGCAGGTAATTAGGCAAATAATTAGGCAGGCTTTTAGGCAGGCATTTAAGCAAACAAATAGGCAGGCTTTTAGGCAGGCATTTAAGCAAACAAATAGGCAGGCATAAAATTAGGCAGGCTATTAGGCAGGCTATTAGGTAGGCAATTAGGCAGTTAGATAGGCGGGCAATTTTGCATTCAATTAGGCAGTAAAAAACCCAGGTTATTAGGCAGGCATGCAGGCAATTAGGCAGGCAGGCAATTAGTCAGGCAATTAAGCAGGCAATTAGGCCGGCAATAAGGCCACTAATTAGACAGGCAATTAGGCAGGCAATTAGGCAGGCGATTATGCAGTTAATAAGGCAGGCAATTAGGCAGGCAATAA
The DNA here is from genome assembly GCF_032445375.1 of Bacillus rossius redtenbacheri. Classification (NCBI taxonomy): domain Eukaryota; kingdom Metazoa; phylum Arthropoda; class Insecta; order Phasmatodea; family Bacillidae; genus Bacillus; species Bacillus rossius. Next base: position 6,256 of record NW_026963113.1, on the reverse strand, counting down.
GGCTGGCAATTAGGCAGGCAATAAGGCTGGCAATTAGGCAGATAATTGAGCAGGCAATTAGGCAGTTAATTGAGCAGGCAATTAGGCAGGCAATAAGGCAATATATTAAGCAGTTAATTAGGAAGGCAGGCAATTTGGCAGGTAATTTGGCAGGTAATTTGGCAGGCAATTAGCCAGGCTATAAGGCAGGCAATTAGGCAGTTAATAAAGCAGTTAATAAGGCAGGCAATTAGGCAGTTAATTAGGCAGGCAATTAGGTAGGCAATTAGGCAGTTAATTAAGCAGGCAATTAGGCAGTTAATTAAGCAGGCAGGCAATTTGGCAGGCAATTAGGCCAGCAATTAGGCAGGCAGTTAGGCAGGTAATACGGCAGCCAATTAGGCAGTAAATTAGGATGGCAATTAAGCAGTTAATTAGGCAGGCAGATAATTAGGCAGGCCATTAGGCAGTTAATTAGGCAGGCCATTAGGCAGTTAATTAGGCAGGCAATTTGGCAGGCAATTAGGCCAGCAATTAGGCAGGCAGTTAGGCAGGTAATACGACAGGCAATTAGGCAGTAAATTAGGAAGGCAATTAAGCAGTTATTTAGGCAGGCAGATAATTAGGCAGGCCATTAGGCAGTTAATTAGGCAGGCCATTAGGCAGTTGATTAAGCAGCAATTAGGCAGCCAATTAAGCAAAAAGACAGGCAATTATGCAATTAAATAGGCAGGAAATAAGGCAGTAATTAAGCAGGCAATAAGGCAGGCAATTAGGCAGGTAATTAAGCACTTAATTTGGCAGGCAATTAGGCAGGCAAATAGACAGGCAATTGAGGCAGGCAATAAAGGCATGCAATTAAGACAGATAATTAAGGCAGACAATTAGGCAAGCAATAAAGGCAGGCAATTAAGGCAGATAATTTAGGCAGGCAATTAAGGCAGTCAATTAAGACAGTCAATTTAGGCTGGCAATTAAGTCAGGCAATAAAGATAGGCAATTATGACAGGGAATTAATGCAGGAAATTAAGGCAGGCAAATGAGGCAGGCAATTAAGACAGACAATTGAGTCAGGCTATTAAGGCTGACAATTAAGGCAGGCACTTAAGGCAGGCAATTAAAGCAGGCAATTAAGGCAGGCAATTGCGGCAGGCTATTGCGGCAGATAATTAAGGCAGGCAATTAAGGAAGGCAATTAAGCAGGCAAGCAATTAGACAGGATTAAGGCTGGCAATTAAGTAGGCAGTTAGGCAAGCAATAAGGCAGGCGATTAGGTTGGCAATTAGGCAGGCAATTAGGCAGGCAATTTTACAGGCAAATATTTAGGCAGGCAATTAGACAGGCAATTAGGCAGGCAATTATGCAGGCAGTAAGGCAGGCAGGCAATTAGGCAAGCAATTAGAAAGGCAATTAGTCAGGCTAGGCAGGCAATTAGGTGGGCAATTAAGACAGGCAATTAAAGCAGGAAATTAAGGAAGGCATTTCAGGGAGGTAATTAAGGCATGCAATTAAGGCAGGCAATTATGGAAGGACATTCAGCCAGGCAATTAAGGCAGGCAATTCAGGCAGGCAATTCAGGCAGGCATTTAAGGCAGGCAGGTAATTAAGGCAGGCAGGAAATCAAGGCAGGCAGGCAGGCAATTTAGGAGAGCAGGCAGGCCATTAAGGCAGGCAAGTAATTAAGGCAGGCAATTATGGCAGACAATTAAGGCAGGCAATTAAGGCAGGCAATTATGGCAGACTATTAAAGCAGGCAATTAAGACAGGCAATTAAGACAGTTTATTAAGGCAGGCAATTTACGCAGGCATATAAGGTAGGCAAATAAGGCAGGCAATTAAGGCAGGCAATTAAGGCAGACAAATGAGGCAGGCAATTAGACAGGCTTTTGAGGCAGGCAATTAAGACTGGCAAATAATACAGGCAATAAAGACAGGCAATAATGCTAGCAATTAAGGCAAGCAATGAAGGCAGGCAATTAAGGCAGGTGATTAAGGCAGGCAAATGAGGCAGGCAATTCAGGCAGGCAATTAAGTCAGGCAATTCAGACAGGCATTTAATACAGGCAGGAAGGCAATTAAGGCAGGCAGGCACGCAATTAAGGCAGGCATGCAATTAAGGCAGGCAATTATGGCAGGCAGGCCATTAAGGCAGGAAGTCAATTAAGGCATGCAGGCAATTAAGGCAAGCGATTCAGGCAGGCAATTAAGGCAGGCAATAAAGATAGGTAATGAAGGCAGGCAATTAAGGCAGGCATATAAGGCAGGAAATTAAGGCAGGAAATTAAGGCAGGCAATTTACGCAGGCATATAAGGTAGGCAATTAAGGCAGGCAATTGCGGTAGGCAATTAAGGCAGGAAATTAAAGCAGGCAATTAAGGAAGACAATTAGGCAGGCAATTAAGCAGGCAAGCATTTAGGCAGGATTTAGGCAGGCAATTTAGCAGGCAGTTAGGCAGGTAATAAGGCAGGCGATTAGGTTGGCAATTAGGCAAGCAATTAGGCAGGCAATTTTACAGGCATATAGGCAGGCAGGCAATTAGACAGGAAATTAGGCAAGCAATTATGCAGGCAATTAAGCAGGCAATCAATTAGGCAAGATTTAGGCAGGCTATTAGGCAGGCAATTAGGCAATCAATTAGGTGGGCAATTAAGACAGGCAATTAAAGCAGGAAATTAAGGAAGGCAATTCAGGGAGACAATTAAGGCAGGCAATTAAGGCATGCAATTAAGGCAGGCAATAAGGCAGGCAATTAAGGAAAGCAATTCAGCCAGACAATCCAGGCAGGCAATTCAGGCAGGCAATTCAGGCAGGCAGGCATTTAAGGCAGGCAGTAATTAAGGCAGGCAGGAAATCAAGGCAGGCAGGCAATTAAGGAAGGCAGGAAGGCCATTAAGGCAGGCAAGCAATTAAGGAAGGCAATTAAGGCAGGCAATTAAGGCAGGCAATTAAGGCAGGCAATTATGGCAGACAATTAAGGCAGGCAATTAAGACAGTTAATTAAGGCCAGCAATTAAGGCAGGCAATCAACGCACGCATTTAAGGCAGGCAATCAAGGTAGGCAATTAAGGCAGGCAATTAAGGAAGGCAATTAAGGCAGGCAATTAAGGCAGGCAATAAAGGCCGGCAATTAAGAAATGCAAATGAGGCAGGCAATTAAGGCAGGCAAATGAGGCAGGCAATTAGACAGGCTATTGAGGCTGGCAATTAAGACAGGCAATTAATGCAGGCAATTAAGGCAAGCAATGAAGGCAGGCAATTAAGGCAAGTAATTAAGGCAGTCAAATGAGGCAGGCAATTAAGACAGGCAATTGTGACAGGCAATTAAGGCAGGCAATTAAGACAGGCAATTAAGGCAGGCAATTAAGGCAGGCAATTAAGGCAGAAAATTAAGGCACGCAATTAAGGCAGAAAATTAAGGCAGGCAATTAAGGCAGGCAATTAAGGAAGGCAATTCAGGCATGCAATTCAGGGAGGCAATTAAGGCAGGCAATTCAGACAGGCATTTAATACAGGCAGGAAGGCAATTTAGGCAGGCAGGCAATTAAGGCAGGCAATTATGGCATGCAGGCCATTAAGGCAGGAAGTCAATTAAGGCAGGCAGGCATGTTATTAAGGCAAGCGATTCAGGCAGGCAATTAAAGCAGGCATTTAAGCAGGCAATTAAGGCAGGCAATTAAGGCAGGCAATTAAGGCAGGCATTTAAATTAGGTAATGAAGACAGGCAATTAAGGCAGGCAATTAAAGCAGGAAATTAAGACAGGAAATAAAGGCAGGCAATAAGGCAGGCAATTAAGTGTGACAATTATGGCAGGCAATTAAGGAAGGCAATTCAGCCAGGCAATTAATGCAGGCAATTAGGGAAAGCAATAAAAGCAGGCAAATAAGGCAGGTAATTAAGGCAGGCAATTAAGGCAGGAAATTAAGGCAGGAAATAAAGGCAGGCAAATGAGGCAGGCAATTAGACAGGCTATTGAGGCAGGCAATTAAGGCTGGCATATAAGGCAGGCAATTAAGACGGGCAATTATTGCAGGCAATTAAGGCAAGCAATGAAGGCAGGCAATTAAGGCAGCTAATTAAGGCAGGCAAATGAGGCAGGCAATTAAGACAGGCAATTGTGACAGGCAATTAAGGCAGGCAATTAAGACAGGCAATTAAGGCAGATAATTAAGGCAGGCAATTAATGCGGCCAATTTAGGCAGGCAATTAAGGCAGACAATTAAGGCAGGCAATTTAGGCAGGCAATTAGGCAGGCAATTTGGCAGGCAATTAAGTAAGGCAATTCAGGCAGGCAATTTAGGCAGGCAATTAAGTCAGGCAATTCAGACAGGCAATTCAGACAGGCATTTAATACAGGCAGGAAGGCAATTAAGGCAGGCAGGCAATTAAGCCAGGCATGCAATTAAGGCAGGCAATTTTGGCATGCAGGCCATTAAGGCAGGAAGTCAATTAAGGCAGGCAGGCTATTAAGGCAAGATATTTAGGCAGGCATTTAAAGCAGGCATTTAAGCAGGCAATTAAGGCAGGCAATTAAGGCAGGCAATTAAGATAGGTAATGAAGGCAGGCAATAAAGGCAGGCAATTTAGCAGGCAGTTAGGCAGGCAATAATGCAGGCGATTAGGTTGGCAATTAGGCAGGCAATTAGGCAGGCAATTTTACAGGCAAATAGGCAGGCAAGCAATTAGACAGGCAATTAGGTAGGCAATTATGCAGGCAGTTAGGCAGGCAGGCAATTAGGCAGGCAGGCAATTAGGCACGCAATTAGAAAGGCAATGAGGCAGGCTATTAGGCAGGCAATTAGGCAGGAAATTAAGGCAGGAAATTAAGGCAGGCAATTAAGGCAGGCAATTAAGGCAAGCAATTTAGGCAGGCAATTGCGGCAGGCAATTAAGGCAGGAAATTAAGGAAGGCAATTTGGCAGGCAATTAAGCAGGCAAGCAATTAGGCAGGATTTAGGCAGGCAATTTAGCAGGCAGTTAGGCAGGCAATAATGCAGGCGATTAGGTTGGCAATTAGGCAGGCAATTAGGCAGGCAATTTTACAGGCAAATAGGCAGGCAAGCAATTAGACAGGCAATTAGGTAGGCAATTATGCAGGCAGTTAGGCAGGCAGGCAATTAGGCAGGCAGGCAATTAGGCACGCAATTAGAAAGGCAATGAGGCAGGCTATTAGGCAGGCAATTAGGCAGGCAATTAGATGGGCAATTAAGACAGGCAATTAGGCAGGAAATTAAGGAAGGCAATTCAGGGAGGCAATTAAGGCAGGCAATTAAGGCAGGCAATTAAGGCAGGCAATTAAGGCAGGCAATTAAGACAGGCAATTAAGGCAGGCAAATAAGGCAGGCAATTAAGCCAGGCATATAAGGCAGGCAATTAAGGCAGGCAAATGAGGCAAGCAATTAAGAAAGGCAATTGAGGCAGGCAATTATGGCAGTCAATTAAGGCAGTCAATTTAGGCTGGCAATTAAGGCATGCAATAAAGATAGGCAATTAATGCAGGCAATTAAGGCAGGGGATTAAGGCATGTGAAGTACAAACTGCGAACTGCAATTTGCATATTGCAGCTTGTGAAATGCAAACTACGAACTGCAAACTGCGAACAGCAAACTGCCAAAAGCAAATTGCCAACTGCAAACCCCAAAACTAAAACCGCAATCCGCAAATTGCAAACGAAAACCGCAAACGGTGATAGATGACTTCGAACAGCGAACAGTAAACTGCGAATTGCAAAACTACACACTGCAAAAATTGCAAACTGCAAATGCGAACCGCAATCCTCAAAGCACAAAATACAAACAGCAAATTGCGAACTGCAAACTCGAAACTGCGAAATGTGGACCTACGAACTGCGAACAGTAAACTGCGAAATGCAAATTGCGAACTGCGAACAGCAAACTGTGAACTGCAAACTGTGAACTACGCACTGCAAACTGCAAATTGTGAACTGCAAATTGCGAACTGCAATCTGCATACTGAGATCTGCGAACTTCAAACGGCTAACTGCAAACTTTAAATTACAAAATGAAAACCACAAACTGCAAACCACAACCCGCAAATTGCAACCAGCAATCTGAAAACTGCGAACTGCTATCTGCATAATGCGAACTGCGAACTTAGGACTTCAAACGGCTAACTGCAAACTGTAACCTGCAAATCGCAAACTGGAAACTGAAAAATGCAAACCTCAAACTGACAACTGCAAACTGCAAAATGCCAACTACAAACCGCAAACTGCAATTCGCAATATACAAAACGCAAACCGCATACAATATACATTA
>NW_026963112.1:0-20842 GCF_032445375.1 Bacillus rossius redtenbacheri | reverse complement strand
GTTGGTTAGGTTAGGTTAGGTTAGGTTAGGTTAGGTTAGGTTAGGTTAGGTTAGGTTAGGTTAGGTTAGGTTAGGTTAGGTTAGGTTAGGTTAGGTTAGGTTAGGTTAGGTTAGGTTAGGTTAGGTTAGTATGTTAGGTTAGGTTAGGTTAGGTTAGGTTAGGTTAGGTAAGGTCATTGTATTTAATTATTTAAAAAAATTTCCCCTCTCAGGCAATATTAGGTTAGGTTAGGTTAGGTTAGGTTAGGTTAGGTTAGGTTAGGTTAGGTCAGGTCATTGTATTTAATAATTTTTAAATTTTTTTTTACTTTTAGGCAAGGTTAGGTTAAGTTAGGTTAGGTTAGGTCATTGTATTTGATTATTTAAAAAAAATTCCCCTCTCAGGCAATATTAGGTTAGGTTAGGTTAGGTTAGGTTAGGTTAGGTTAGGTTAGGTTTAGGTTAGGTTAGGTTAGGTTAGGTTAGGTTAGGTTAGGTTAGGGTTAGGTTAGGTTAGGTTAGGTTAGGTTAGGTTAGGTTAGGTTAGGTTAGGTTAGGTTAGGTTAGGTTAGGTTAGGTTAGGTTAGGTTAGGTTAGGTTAGGTTAGGTTAGGTTTAGGTTAGGTTAGGGTTTAGGTTAGGTTAGGTTAGGTTTAAGTTAGGATAGGTTAGGTTAGGTTAGGTTAGGTTAGGTTAGGTTAGGTTAGTTTAGGTTAGGTTAGGTTAGGTTAGGTTAGGTTAGGTTAGGTTAGGTTAGGTTAGGGTTAGGTTAGGTTAGGTTAGGTTAGGTTAGGTTAGGTTAGGTTAGGTTAGGTTAGGTTAGGTTAGGTTAGGTTAGGTTAGGTTAGGTTAGGTTAGGTTATGTTAGGTTAGGTTAGGTTAGGTTAGGTTAGGTTAGGTAAGGTCATTGTATTTAATTATTTAAAAAAATTTCCCCTCTCAGGCAATATTAGGTCTAGGTTAGGTTAGGTTAGGTTAGGTTAGGTTTAGGTTAGGTTAGGTCAGGTCATTGTATTTAATAATTTTTTAAATTTTTTTTTTACTTTTAGGCAAGGTTAGGTTAAGTTAGGTTAGGTTAGGTCATTGTATTTGATTATTTAAAAAAAATTCCCCTCTCAGGCAATATTAGGTTAGGTTAGGTTAGTTTAGGTTAGGTAAGGGTCATTGTATTTAATTATTTAAAAAAATTTCCCCTCTCAGGCAATATTTAGGTTAGGTTAGGTTAGGTTAGGTTAGGTTAGGTTAGGTTAGGTTAGGTTAGGTTAGGTTAGGTTAGGTTAGGTTAGGTTAGGTTGGGTTAGGTTAGGTTAGGTTAGGTTAGGTTATGTTAGGTTAGGTCATTGTATTTAATTTTTTTAAAAATTTTCCTCTCTCAGGCAAGGTTAGGTTAGGTTAGGTTACATTAGGTCATTGTATTTAATTATTTTCAAATTTTTTCCCTCTCAGGCAAGGTTAGGTTAGGTTAGGTTAGGTTATGTAAGGTTAGGTTATTGTATTTAATTTTTTTAAATTTTTCCTCTCTCAGGCAATGTTAGGTTAGGTTAGGTTTGTTTAGGTTAGGTTAGGTCATTGTATTTAATTATTTTGAAATTTTTCCCCTCTCAGGCAAGGTTAGGTTAGGTTAGGTTAGGTTAGGTTAGGTTAGGTTATGTTAGGTTGGGTTTGGTTAGGTCAGGTTAGGTCATTGGTTTTTTTTTAATTAATTTTAAATATTAGTTTCTCTGAGGTAAGTCAGTTCAAGTCCACAATAGTGTAAATTTTTTTTAAAAAAATTTTAATTTTAAATATTTTATATAAAAAAATTATTTTATCAATAAAAAAAAGTGTGGGATGAATGGTGTATATTATTATAAATATTTTATTGCCATATGTGAGTATGAGGATTATCATGTGGATACATATCTTAAGAAGCACCCCATTTAAATTATGTTAAATAAAAATAATTTTTTTATATATACTAATATTAATTTATATTTATTAATTAATCTTAAAATATTTTTAATTCAAATTTATTTTCTATTTTGAAATTTTGTTTTCCATAGAAACAGTGTTTTTTTTTTTTTAACTTTTTTTTTTTTTTTTAATATATTCAGTAAAAATATATTAGCTTGGATCAGTAATGACGTATTTTCCTTCCGAGAAGCTGTGGCAGAAGCAGCAGCCACGTCCACACAGAAGTTCTTGAGAAATAGCAATTTTGCTCTATTCGTGGTTGTTTTCGTTCGTGGTTGTTTGCCGTGCGGGGCGAATCGGGAAATCAAGCAAATAGCTGGAGACATTCTCCCGGCGATCGAGGCCTCGGCGGCCGGGAAAAACGCGCGCGTTTGGGCGTTGCGCGCACCCATGGCAAGGCCCATTTTGGGTTATATAGGGGGTAGTGGTGTCCCGAGGGGGAAAAAAATTAACATGTTAAATACAGCTTCCAGGCAATAGAGAAATGTCTCGGCGACGGAAGGCACCACTACCCGGCATATTTCCGCCCCTCGGACTCCGTGCGCCAGCCTGTAATAGCGAATCGGGACTTAGAAAAAATTCGAGCAGAGAGCCAGAAAATTCTCCCGGCGATGGAGGCCTCCGCGGCCGAGGAAATTGTCATTGGTGATTTTGCATGTTAAATTAACATGTGTATTAACACAGGCTTGGGAGAAGCAAGCCTGCGGGACTCTGCAATACATTGAGCGGGGAGCCAGAAAATTCTGGCGGCGACCGAGGCCTCCGCGGCCGGGAGAACTCTCGGCGCTCGGGCTCCGCGTGTACCCGCGGCAAGGTCCATTTTGGGTTATATAGGGGGTAGTGGTGTCCCGAGGGGTAAAAATTAACATGTTAAATACAGCTTCCAGGCAATAGAGAAATGTCTCGGCGACGGAAGGCACCACTACCCGGCGAATTCCCGCCCCTCGGAATCCGTGCGCCAGCCTATAATAGCGAATCGGGACTTAGAAAAAAATTCGAGCAGGGAGCCAGAAAATTCTGGCGGTGACCGAGACCTCCGCGGCCGAGGAAATGGTCATCGGTGATTTTACATGTTAAATTAACATGTGTATTAACACTGGCTGGGAGAAACAAGCCTGCGGGACTCTGCAATATATTGAGCGGGGAGCCAGAAAATTCTGGCGGCGACCGAGGCCTCCGCGGCCGGGATAATAATCCTTGGTAATTTTACATGTTAAATTAACATGTGTATTAACACATGCTGGGAGAAGCAGGCATTCTGGACTTTGAAAAATTTCGAGCAGGGGCCGGAGAAATTCTCCCGGCGACCGAGGCCTCCGCGGCCGGGAGAACTCTCGGCGCTCGGGCTCCGCGTCTACCCATGGGGAGCGGGCAGCCAGAAAATTCTGGCGGCGACCGAGGCCTCCGCGGCCGAGGAAAAGGTCATTGGTAATATTACATGTTAAATTAACATGTGTATTAACACATGCTGGGAGAAGCAGGCATTCTGGACTTTGAAAAAATTTCGAGCAGGGGCCGCAGAAATTCTCCCGGCGACCGAGGCCTCCGCGGCCGGGAGAACTCTCGGCGCTCGGGCTCCGCGTCTACCCATGGGGAGCGGGCAGCCAGAAAATTCTGGCGGCGACCGAGGCCTCCGCGGCCGAGGAAATGGTCCTTGGTGATTTTACATGTTAAATTAACATGTGTATTAACACAGGCTGGGAGATGCAGGCATTCTGGTCTTAGAAAAATTTCGAACAGGGGCCGGAGAAATTCTCCCGGCGGCCGAGGCCTCCGCGGCCGGAAGAACTCTCGAAAACCACCTCGTTCGTGGTTGTTTGCCGTGCGGGGCGAATCGGGAAATCTAGCAAATAGCTGAAGACATTCTCCCGGCGATGGAGGCCTCGGCGGCCGGGAAAAACGCCCGCGCTCGGGCGTTGCGCGCCCCCTTGGCAAGGCCCATTTTGGGTTATATAGGGGGTAGTGGTGTCCCGAGGGGAAAAAATTAACATGTTAAATACTGCTCCCAGGCAATTGTAAAATGTCTCGGCGACGGAAGGCACCACTACCCGGCATATTTACGCCCCTCGGACTCCGTGCGCCAGCCTGTAATAGCGAATCGGGACTTAGAAAAAAAATTCGAGCAGGGAGCCAGAACATTTTCCCGGCGATCGAGGCCTCCGCGGCCGAGGAATTTGTCATTGGTGATTTTGCATGTTACATTAACATGTGTATTAACACAGGCTTGGAGAAGCAAGCCTGCGGGACTCTGCAATACATTGAGCGGGCAGCCAGAAAATTCTGGCGGCGACCGAGGCCTCCGCGGCCGGGGAAATAATCCTCTGTAATTTTACATGTTAAATTAACATGTGTATTAACACAGGCTTGGAGAAGCAAGCCTGCGGGACTCTGCAATACATTGAGCGGGGAGCCAGAAATTTCTGGCGGCGACCGAGGCCTCTGCGGCCGGGATAATAATCCTTGTTAATTTTACATGTTAAATTAACATGTGTATTAACACAGGCTGGGAGAACTAGGCATTCTGGACTTTGAAAAATTTCGAGCAGGGGCCGGAGAAATTCTCCCGGCGACCGAGGCCTCCGCGGCCGGGAGAACTCTCGGCGCTCGGGCTCCGCGTCTACCCATGGGGAGCGGGCAGCCAGAAAATTCTGGCGGCGACCGAGGCCTCCGCGGCCGAGGAAAAGGTCATTGGTAATATTACATGTTAAATTAACATGTGTATTAACACATGCTGGGAGAAGCAGGCATTCTGGACTTTGAAAAATTTCGAGCAGGGGCCGGAGAAATTCTCCCGGCGACCGAGGCCTCCGCGGCCGGGAGAACTCTCGGCGCTCGGGCTCCGCGTCTACCCATGGGGAGCGGGCAGCCAGAAAATTCTGGCGGCGACCGAGGCCTCCGCGGCCGAGGAAATGGTCCTTGGTAATTTTACATGTTAAATTAACATGTGTATTAACACAGGCTGGGAGAAGCAGGCATTCTGGACTTTGGAAAATTTCGAGCAGGGGCCGGAGAAATTCTCCCGGCGACCGAGGCCTCTGCGGCCGGGAGAACTCTCGGCGCTCGGGCTCCGGGTGTACCCGCGGCAAGGCCCATTTTGTGTTATATAGGGGGTAGTGGTGTCCCGAGGGGGAAAAAATTAACATGTTAAATACTGCTTCCAGGCAATAGGAAAATGTCTCGGCGACGGAACGCACCACTACCCGGCGAATTCCCGCCCCTCGGACTCCGTGCGCCAGCTTGTAAGAGCGAATCGGGACTTGGAAAAAATTTTATCGGGGAGCCAGAAAATTCTCCCGGCGATCAAGGCAATCACCGCCGGGAGAATTTTTTCTAGCTAACCGATTGAAATTTTCAAAGTACCAATTGCCTCGAAAACAACCACGAACGTAAAACAACCACGAACGGAAAACAACCACGAACGACAACAACCACGAACGACAACAACCACGAACGACAACAACCACGAACGGAAAACAACCCCGAACGACAACAACCACGAACGCACAACAACCACGAATGAAAACAACCACGAACGGTAAACAACCACGAACGAAAACAACCACGAACGAAAACCACCTCGTTCGTGGTTGTTCGCCTTGTGGGGCGAATCGGGACATCATGCAAATAGCTGGAGACATTCTCCCGGCGATCGAGGCCTCGGCGCCCGGGAAAAATGCCCGCGCTCGGGCGTTGTGGGCACCCATTGCATGGCCCATTTTGGGTTATATAGGGGGTAGTGGTGTCCCGAGGGGGAAAAAATTAACATGTTAAATACTGCTCCCAGGCAATTGTAAAATGTCTCGGCGACGGAAGGCACCACTACCCGGCATATTTCCGCCCCTCGGACTCCGTGCGCCAGCCTGTAATAGCGAATCGGGACTTAGAAAAAATTCGAGCAGAGAGCCAGAAAATTCTCCCGGCGATGGAGGCCTCCGCGGCCGAGGAAATTGTCATTGGTGATTTTGCATGTTAAATTAACATGTGTATTAACACAGGCTTGGAGAAGCAAGCCTGCGGGACTCTGCAATACATTGAGCGGGGAGCCAGAAAATTCTGGCGGCGACCGAGGCCTCCGCGGCCGGGAGAACTCTCGGCGCTCGGGCTCCGCGTCTACACATGGGGAGCGGGCAGCCAGAAAATTCTGGCGGCGACCGAGGCCTCCGCGGCCGAGGAAATGGTCCTTGGTGATTTTACATGTTAAATTAACATGTGTATTAACACAGGCTGGGAGAAGCAAGCCTGCGGGTCGCTGCAATATATTGAGCGGGGAGCCAGAAATTTCTGGCGGCGACCGAGGCCTCCGCGGCCGGGGAAATAATCCTCGGTAATTTTACATGTTAAATTAACATGTGTATTAACACAGGCTTGGAGAAGCAAGCCTGCGGGACTCTGCAATACATTGAGCGGGGAGCCAGAAATTTCTGGCGGCGACCGAGGCCTCTGCGGCCGGGATAATAATCCTTGGTAATTTTACATGTTAAATTAACATGTGTATTAACACAGGCTGGGAGAACTAGGCATTCTGGACTTTGAAAAATTTCGAGCAGGGGCCGGAGAAATTCTCCCGGCGACCGAGGCCTCCGCGGCCGGGAGAACTCTCGGCGCTCGGGCAGCGCGTCTACCCATGGGGAGCGGGCAGCCAGAAAATTCTGGCGGCGACCGAGGCCTCCGCGGCCGAGGAAAAGGTCATTGGTAATATTACATGTTAAATTAACATGTGTATTAACACATGCTGGGAGAAGCAGGCATTCTGGACTTTGAAAAATTTCGAGCAGGGGCCGGAGAAATTCTCCCGGCGACCGAGGCCTCCGCGGCCGGGAGAACTCTCGGCGCTCGGGCTCCGCGTCTACCAATGGGGAGCGGGCAGCCAGAAAATTCTGGCGGCGACCGAGGCCTCCGCGGCCGAGGAAATGGTCCTTGTTGATTTTACATGTTAAATTAACATGTGTATTAACACAGGCTGGGAGAAGCAAGCCTGCGGGACTCTGCAATACATTGAGCGGGGAGCCAGAAAATTCTGGCGGCGACCGAGGCCTCCGCGGCCGAGGAAATGGTCCTCAATGATTTTACATGTTAAATTATCATGTGTATTAACACAGGCTGGGAGAAGCAAGCCTGCGGGACTCTGCAATACATTGAGCGGGGAGCCAGAAAATTCTGGCGGCGACCGAGGCCTCCGCGGCCGGGGAAATAATCCTCGGTAATTTTACATGTTAAATTAACATGTGTATTAACACAGGCTGGGAGAAGCAGGCATTCTGGACTTTGAAAAATTTCGAGCAGGGGCCGGAGAAATTCTCCCGGCGACCGAGGCCTCCGCGGCCGGGAGAACTTCGGCGCTCGGGCTCCGCGTGTACCCGCCGCAAGGCCCATTTTGGGTTATATAGGGGGTAGTGGTGTCTCTGGAGGGAAAAAATACACGGTAAATATTGCAGCCAGAGCCTATGGCAATCTGTTGGCGACCGAGGCCTCCACACGCCGGCAAATTTTCGGCTCTCGGACTGTGTGTATTCCACTGGAGACAGGCCTGCGGGACTCTGTAATATATTGAGCCGGGAGCCAGAAAATTCTGGCGGCGACCGAGGCCTCCGCGGCCGGGGAAATAATCCTCGGTAATTTTACATGTTAAATTAACATGTGTATTAACACAGGCTGGGAGAAGCAAGCCTGCGGGTCGCTGCAATATATTGAGCGGGGAGCCAGAAAATTCTGGCGGCGACCGAGGCCTCCGCGGCCGGGGAAATAATCCTCGGTAATTTTACATGTTAAATTAACATGTGTATTAACACAGGCTTGGAGAAGCAAGCCTGCGGGACTCTGCAATACATTGAGCGGGGAGCCAGAAAATTCTGGCGGCGACCGCGGCCTCTGCGGCCAGGGAAATAATCCTCGGTAATTTTACATGTTAAATAACCATGTGTATTAACACAGGCTGGGAGAAGCAAGCATGCGGGACTCTGCAATATATTGAGCAGGGAGCCAGAAAATTCTGGCTGCGACCGAGGCCTCTGCGGCCGAGGAAATGGTCATTGGTAATTTTACATGTTAAATTAACATGTGTTTTAACACAGGCTGGGAGATGCAGGCATTCTGGACTTAGAAAAATTTCGAGCAGGGGCCCGAGAAATTCTCCCGGCGACCGAGGCCTCTGCGGCCGGGAGAACTCTCGAAAACCACCTCGTTCGTGGTTGTTTGCCGTGCGGGGCGAATCGGGAAATCTAGCAAATAGCTGAAGACATTCTCCCGGCGATGGAGGCCTCGGCGGCCGGGAAAAACGCCCGCGCTCGGGCGTTGCGCGCCCCCTTGGCAAGGCCCATTTTGGGTTATATAGGGGGTAGTGGTGTCCCGAGGGGAAAAAATTAACATGTTAAATACTGCTCCCAGGCAATTGTAAAATGTCTCGGCGACGGAAGGCACCACTACCCGGCATATTTACGCCCCTCGGACTCCGTGCGCCAGCCTGTAATAGCGAATCGGGACTTAGAAAAAAAATTCGAGCAGGGAGCCAGAACATTTTCCCGGCGATCGAGGCCTCCGCGGCCGAGGAATTTGTCATTGGTGATTTTGCATGTTAAATTAACATGTGTATTAACACAGGCTTGGAGAAGCAAGCCTGCGGGACTCTGCAATACATTGAGCGGGCAGCCAGAAAATTCTGGCGGCGACCGTGGCCTCCGCGGCCGGGGAAATAATCCTCTGTAATTTTACATGTTAAATTAACATGTGTATTAACACAGGCTTGGAGAAGCAAGCCTGCGGGACTCTGCAATACATTGAGCGGGGAGCCAGAAATTTCTGGCGGCGACCGAGGCCTCTGCGGCCGGGATAATAATCCTTGGTAATTTTACATGTTAAATTAACATGTGTATTAACACAGGCTGGGAGAACTAGGCATTCTGGACTTTGAAAAATTTCGAGCAGGGGCCGGAGAAATTCTCCCGGCGACCGAGGCCTCCGCGGCCGGGAGAACTCTCGGCGCTCGGGCTCCGCGTCTACCCATGGGGAGCGGGCAGCCAGAAAATTCTGGCGGCGACCGAGGCCTCCGCGGCCGAGGAAAAGGTCATTGGTAATATTACATGTTAAATTAACATGTGTATTAACACATGCTGGGAGAAGCAGGCATTCTGGACTTTGAAAAATTTCGAGCAGGGGCCGGAGAAATTCTCCCGGCGACCGAGGCCTCCGCGGCCGGGAGAACTCTCGGCGCTCGGGCTCCGCGTCTACCCTTGGGGAGCGGGCAGCCAGAAAATTCTGGCGGCGACCGAGGCCTCCGCGGCCGAGGAAATGGTCCTTGGTGATTTTACATGTTAAATTAACATGTGTATTAACACAGGCTGGGAGAAGCAGGCATTCTGGACTTTGGAAAATTTCGAGCAGGGGCCGGAGAAAATCTCCCGGCGACCGAGGCCTCTGCGGCCGGGAGAACTCTCGGCGCTCGGGCTCCGGGTGTACCCGCGGCAAGGCCCATTTTGTGTTATATAGGGGGTAGTGGTGTCCCGAGGGGGAAAAAATTAACATGTTAAATACTGCTTCCAGGCAATAGGAAAATGTCTCGGCGACGGAACACACCACTACCCGGCGAATTCCCGCCCCTCGGACTCCGTGCGCCAGCTAGTAAGAGCGAATCGGGACTTGGAAAAAATTTTATCGGGGAGCCAGAAAATTCTCCCGGCGATCAAGGCAATCACCGCCGGGAGAATTTTTTCTAGCTAACCGATTGAAATTTTCAAAGTACCAATTGCCTCGAAAACAACCACGAACGTAAAACAACCACGAACGGAAAACAACCACGAACGACAACAACCACGAACGACAACAACCACGAACGACAACAACCACGAACGGAAAACAACCCCGAACGACAACAACCACGAACGCACAACAACCACGAATGAAAACAACCACGAACAGTAAACAACCACGAACGAAAACAACCACGAACGAAAACCACCTCGTTCGTGGTTGTTCGCCTTGTGGGGCGAATCGGGACATCATGCAAATAGCTGGAGACATTCTCCCGGCGATCGAGGCCTCGGCGCCCGGGAAAAATGCCCGCGCTCGGGCGTTGTGGGCACCCATTGCATGGCCCATTTTGGGTTATATAGGGGGTAGTGGTGTCCCGAGGGGGAAAAAATTAACATGTTAAATACTGCTCCCAGGCAATTGTAAAATGTCTCGGCGACGGAAGGCACCACTACCCGGCATATTTCCGCCCCTCGGACTCCGTGCGCCAGCCTGTAATAGCGAATCGGGACTTAGAAAAAATTCGAGCAGAGAGCCAGAAAATTCTCCCGGCGATGGAGGCCTCCGCGGCCGAGGAAATTGTCATTGGTGATTTTGCATGTTAAATTAACATGTGTATTAACACAGGCTTGGAGAAGCAAGCCTGCGGGACTCTGCAATACATTGAGCGGGGAGCCAGAAAATTCTGGCGGCGACCGAGGCCTCCGCGGCCGGGAGAACTCTCGGCGCTCGGGCTCCGCGTCTACACATGGGGAGCGGGCAGCCAGAAAATTCTGGCGGCGACCGAGGCCTCCGCGGCCGAGGAAATGGTCCTTGGTGATTTTACATGTTAAATTAACATGTGTATTAACACAGGCTGGGAGAAGCAAGCCTGCGGGTCGCTGCAATATATTGAGCGGGGAGCCAGAAATTTCTGGCGGCGATCGAGGCCTCCGCGGCCGGGGAAATAATCCTCGGTAATTTTACATGTTAAATTAACATGTGTATTAACACAGGCTTGGAGAAGCAAGCCTGCGGGTCTCTGCAATACATTGAGCGGGGAGCCAGAAATTTCTGGCGGCGACCGAGGCCTCTGCGGCCGGGATAATAATCCTTGGTAATTTTACATGTTAAATTAACATGTGTATTAACACAGGCTGGGAGAACTAGGCATTCTGGACTTTGAAAAATTTCGAGCAGGGGCCAGAGAAATTCTCCCGGCGACAGAGGCCTCCGCGGCCGGGAGAAATCTCGGCGCTCGGGCAGCGCGTCTACCCATGGGGAGCGGGCAGCCAGAAAATTCTGGCGGCGACCGAGGCCTCCGCGGACGAGGAAAAGGTCATTGGTAATATTACATGTTAAATTAACATGTGTATTAACACATGCTGGGAGAAGCAGGCATTCTGGACTTTGAAAAATTTCGAGCAGGGGCCGGAGAAATTCTCCCGGCGACCGAGGCCTCCGCGGCCGGGAGAACTCTCGGCGCTCGGGCTCCGCGTCTACCAATGGGGAGCGGGCAGCCAGAAAATTCTGGCGGCGACCGAGGCCTCCGCGGCCGAGGAAATGGTCCTTGTTGATTTTACATGTTAAATTAACATGTGTATTAACACAGGCTGGGAGAAGCAAGCCTGCGGGACTCTGCAATACATTGAGCGGGGAGCCAGAAAATTCTGGCGGCGACCGAGGCCTCCGCGGCCGAGGAAATGGTCCTCAATGATTTTACATGTTAAATTAACATGTGTATTAACACAGGCTGGGAGAAGCAAGCCTGCGGGACTCTGCAATACATTGAGCGGGGAGCCAGAAAATTCTGGCGGCGACCGAGGCCTCCGCGGCCGGGGAAATAATCCTCGGTAATTTTACATGTTAAATTAACATGTGTATTAACACAGGCTGGGAGAAGCAGGCATTCTGGACTTTGAAAAATTTCGAGCAGGGGCCGGAGAAATTCTCCCGGCGACCGAGGCCTCCGCGGCCGGGAGAACTTCGGCGCTCGGGCTCCGCGTGTACACGCCGCAAGGCCCATTTTGGGTTATATAGGGGGTAGTGGTGTCTCTGGAGGGAAAAAATACACGGTAAATATTGCAGCCAGAGCCTATGGCAATCTGTTGGCGACCGAGGCCTCCACACCCCGGCAAATTTTCGGCTCTCGGACTGTGTGTATTCCACTGGAGACAGGCCTGCGGGACTCTGTAATATATTGAGCCGGGAGCCAGAAAATTCTGGCGGCGACCGAAGCCTCCGCGGCCGGGGAAATAATCCTCGGTAATTTTACATGTTAAATTAACATGTGTATTAACACAGGCTGGGAGAAGCAAGCCTGCGGGTCGCTGCAATATATTGAGCGGGGAGCCAGAAAATTCTGGCGGCGACCGAGGCCTCGCGCGGCCGGGGAAATAATCCTCGGTAATTTTACATGTTAAATTAACATGTGTATTAACACAGGCTTGGAGAAGCAAGCCTGCGGGACTCTGCAATACATTGAGCGGGGAGCCAGAAAATTCTGGCGGCGACCGCGGCCTCTGCGGCCAGGGAAATAATCCTCGGTAATTTTACATGTTAAATAACCATGTGTATTAACACAGGCTGGGAGAAGCAAGCATGCGGGACTCTGCAATATATTGAGCAGGGAGCCAGAAAATTCTGGCTGCGACCGAGGCCTCTGCGGCCGAGGAAATGGTCATTGGTAATTTTACATGTTAAATTAACATGTGTTTTAACACAGGCTGGGAGATGCAGGCATTCTGGACTTAGAAAAATTTCGAGCAGGGGCCCGAGAAATTCTCCCGGCGACCGAGGCCTCCGCGGCCGGGAGAACTCTCGAAAACCACCTCGTTCGTGGTTGTTTGCCGTGCGGGGCGAATCGGGAAATCTAGCAAATAGCTGAAGACATTCTCCCGGCGATGGAGGCCTCGGCGGCCGGGAAAAACGCCCGCGCTCGGGCGTTGCGCGCCCCCTTGGCAAGGCCCATTTTGGGTTATATAGGGGGTAGTGGTGTCCCGAGGGGAAAAAATTAACATGTTAAATACTGCTCCCAGGCAATTGTAAAATGTCTCGGCGACGGAAGGCACCACTACCCGGCATATTTACGCCCCTCGGACTCCGTGCGCCAGCCTGTAATAGCGAATCGGGACTTAGAAAAAAAATTCGAGCAGGGAGCCAGAACATTTTCCCGGCGATCGAGGCCTCCGCGGCCGAGGAATTTGTCATTGGTGATTTTGCATGTTAAATTAACATGTGTATTAACACAGGCTTGGAGAAGCAAGCCTGCGGGACTCTGCAATACATTGAGCGGGCAGCCAGAAAATTCTGGCGGCGACCGAGGCCTCCGCGGCCGGGGAAATAATCCTCTGTAATTTTACATGTTAAATTAACATGTGTATTAACACAGGCTTGGAGAAGCAAGCCTGCGGGACGCTGCAATACATTGAGCGGGGAGCCAGAAATTTCTGGCGGCGACCGAGGCCTCTGCGGCCGGGATAATAATCCTTGGTAATTTTACATGTTAAATTAACATGTGTATTAACACAGGCTGGGAGAACTAGGCATTCTAGACTTTGAAAAATTTCGAGCAGGGGCCGGAGAAATTCTCCCGGCGACCGAGGCCTCCGCGGCCGGGAGAACTCTCGGCGCTCGGGCTCCGCGTCTACCCATGGGGAGCGGGAAGCCAGAAAATTCTGGCGGCGACCGAGGCCTCCGCGGCCGAGGAAATGGTCCTTGGTGATTTTACATGTTAAATTAACATGTGTATTAACACAGGCTGGGAAAAGCAAGCCTGCGGGACTCTGCAATATATTGAGCGGGGAGCCAGAAAATTCTGGCGGCGACCGAGGCCTCCACGGCCGGGGAAATAATCCTCGGTAATTTAACATGTTAAATTAACATGTGTATTAACACAGGCTTGGAGAAGCATGCCTGCGGGACTCTGCAATACATTGAGCGGGGAGCCAGAAAATTCTGGCGGCGACCGAGGCCTCTGCGGCCGAGGAAATGGTCATTGGTAATTTTACATGTTAAATTAACATGTGTATTAACACAGGCTGGGAAAAGCAAGCCTGCGGGACTCTGCAATATATTGAGCGGGGAGCCAGAAAATTCTGGCGGCGACCGAGGCCTCCACGGCCGGGGAAATAATCCTCGGTAATTTAACATGTTAAATTAACATGTGTATTAACACAGGCTGGGAGAAGCAGGCATTCTGGACTTTGAAAAATTTCGAGCAGGGGCCGGAGAAATTCTCCCGGCGACCGAGGCCTCCGCGGCCGGGAGAACACTCGGCGCTCGGGCTCCGCGTGTACCCGCGGCAAGGCCCATGTTGGGTTATATAGGGGGTAGTGGTGTCCCGAGGGGGAAAAAATTAACATGTTAAATACAGCTTCCAGGCAATAGAAAAATGTCTCGGCGACGGAAGGCACCACTACCCGGCGAATTCCCGCCCCTCTGACTCCGTGCGCCAGCCTGTAATAGCGAATCGGGACTTAGAAAAAATTCGAGCAGGGAGCCAGACAATTCTGTCGGCGACCGAGGCCTCCGTGGCCGGGGAAATAATCCTCGGTAATTTTACATGTTAAATTAACATGTGTATTAACACAGGCTTGGAGAACCAAGCCTGCGGGACTCTGCAATACATTGAGCGGGGAGCCAGAAAATTCTGGCGGCGACCGAGGCCTCCGCGGCCGGGGAAATAATCCTCGGTAATTTTACATGTTAAATTAACATGTGTATTAACACAGGCTTGGAGAACCAAGCCTGCGGGACTCTGCAATACATTGAGAGGTGAGCCAGAAAATTCTGGCGGCGACCGAGGCCTCCGCGGCCGAGGAAATGGTCCTCGGTGATTTTACATGTTAAATTAACATGTGTATTAACACAGGCTGGGAGAAGCAAGCCTGCGGGACTCTGCAATATATTGAGCGGGGAGCCAGAAAATTCTGGCGGCGACCGAGGCCTCCACGGCCGGGGAAATAATCCTCGATAATTTAACATGTTAAATTAACATGTGTATTAACACAGGCTGGGAGAAGCAGGCATTCTGGACTTTGAAAAATTTCGAGCAGGGGCCGGAGAAATTCTCCCGGCGACCGAGGCCTCCGCGGCCGGGAGAACTTCGGCGCTCGGGCTCTGCGTGTACCCACCGCAAGGCCTATTTTGGGTTTTATAGGGGGTAGTGGTGTCTCTGGAGGGAAAAAATACACGGTAAATATTGCAGCCAGAGCCTATGGCAATCTGTTGGCGACCGAGGCCTCCACACCCCGGCAAATTTTCGGCTCTCGGACTGTGTGTATTCCACTGGAGACAGGCCTGCGGGACTCTGTAATATATTGAGCCGGGAGCCAGAAAATTCTGGCGGCGACCGAGGCCTCCGCGGCCGAGGAAAAGGTCATTGGTAAAATTACATGTTAAATTAACATGTGTATTAACACAGGCTGGGAGAAGCAGGCATTCTGGACTTAGAAAAATTTCGAGCAGGGGCCCGAGAAATTCTCCCGGCTACGAGGCCTCCGCGGCCGGGAGAACTCTCGGCGCTCGGGCTCCGCGTCTACACATGGGGAGCGGGCAGCCAGAAAATTCTGGCGGCGACCGAGGCCTCCGCGGCCGAGGAAATGGTCCTTGGTGATTTTACATGTTAAATTAACATGTGTATTAACACAGGCTGGGAGAAGCAAGCCTGCGGGTCGCTGCAATATATTGAGCGGGGAGCCAGAAATTTCTGGCGGCGACCGAGGCCTCCGCGGCCGGGGAAATAATCCTCGGTAATTTTACATGTTAAATTAACATGTGTATTAACACAGGCTTGGAGAAGCAAGCATGCGGGACTCTGCAATATATTGAGCAGGGAGCCAGAAAATTCTGGCTGCGACCGAGGCCTCTGCGGCCGAGGAAATGGTCATTGGTAATTTTACATGTTAAATTAACATGTGTTTTAACACAGGCTGGGAGATGCAGGCATTCTGGACTTAGAAAAATTTCGAGCAGGGGCCAGGGAAATTCTCCCTGCGACCGAGGCCTCCGCGGCCGGGAGAACTCTCGAAAACCACCTCGTTCGTGGTTGTTTGTCGTGCGGGGCGAATCGGGAAATCTAGCAAATAGCTGAAGACATTCTCCCGGCGATGGAGGTCTCGGCGGCCGGGAAAAACGCCCGCGCTCGGGCGTTGCGCGCCCCCTTGGCAAGGCCCATTTTGCGTTATATAGGGGGTAGTGGTGTCACGAGGGGAAAAAATTAACATGTTAAATACTGCTCCCAGGCAATTGTAAAATGTCTCGGCGACGGAAGGCACCACTACCCGGCATATTTACGCCCCTCGGACTCCGTGCGCCAGCCTGTAATAGCGAATCGGGACTTAGAAAAAAAATTCGAGCAGGGAGCCAGAACATTTTCCCGGCGATCGAGGCCTCCGCGGCCGAGGAATTTGTCATTGGTGATTTTGCATGTTAAATTAACATGTGTATTAACACAGGCTTGGAGAAGCAAGCCTGCGGGACTCTGCAATACATTGAGCGGGCAGCCAGAAAATTCTGGCGGCGACCGAGGCCTCCGCGGCCGGGGAAATAATCCTCTGTAATTTTACATGTTAAATTAACATGTGTATTAACACAGGCTTGGAGAAGCAAGCCTGCGGGACTCTGCAATACATTGAGCGGGGAGCCAGAAATTTCTGGCGGCGACCGAGGCCTCTGCGGCCGGGATAATAATCCTTGGTAATTTTACATGTTAAATTAACATGTGTATTAACACAGGCTGGGAGAACTAGGCATTCTGGACTTTGAAAAATTTCGAGCAGGGGCCGGAGAAATTCTCCCGGCGACCGAGGCCTCCGCGGCCGGGAGAACTCTCGGCGCTCGGGCTCCGCGTCTACCCATGGGGAGCGGGCAGCCAGAAAATTCTGGCGGCGACCGAGGCCTCCGCGGCCGAGGAAAAGGTCATTGGTAATATTACATGTTAAATTAACATGTGTATTAACACATGCTGGGAGAAGCAGGCATTCTGGACTTTGAAAAATTTCGAGCAGGGGCCGGAGAAATTCTCCCGGCGACCGAGGCCTCCGCGGCCGGGAGAACTCTCGGCGCTTGGGCAGCGCGTCTACCCATGGGGAGCGGGCAGCCAGAAAATTCTGGCGGTGACCGAGGCCTCCGCGGCCGAGGAAATGGTCCTTGGTGATTTTACATGTTAAATTAACATGTGTATTAACACAGGCTGGGAGAAGCAGGCATTCTGGACTTAGAAAAATTTCGAGCAGGGGCCGTTGAAATTCTCCCGGCGACCGAGGCCTCCGCGGCCGGGAGAACTCTCGGCGCTCGGGCTCCGCGTGTACACGCGTCAAGGCCCATTTTGGGTTATATAGGGTGTAGTGGTGTCTCTGGAGGGAAAAAATACACGGTAAATATTGCAGCCAGAGCCTATGGCAATCTGTTGGCGACCGAGGCCTCCACACCCCGGCAAATTTTCGGCTCTCGGACTGTGTGTATTCCACTGGAGACAGGCCTGCGGGACTGTGCAGTATATTGAGCGGGGAGCCAGGAAAATCTCCCGGCGACCGAGGCCTCCGCGGCCGAGGAAATGGTAATTGGTGGTTTTGCATGTAAAATTAACATGTGTATTAACACAAGCTGGGATGAGAGGAATTTGGCGGCGACCGAGGCCTCCTCACCCCGGCAAAATATCAGCTACCGGGCTCTGCATATTCCTACAGAAGCAGGCCTGCAGGACTCTGCAATATATTGAGCGGGAACCAGAAAATTCTGGCGGCGACCGAGGCCTCCGCGGCCGAGGAAAATTGTCATTGGTGGTTTGCATGTAAAATTAACATGTGTATTAACACAAGCTGTGACCAGAGGAATTTGGCGGCGACCGGGGCCTCCACACCCCGGCAAAATATCAGCTACCGGGCTCTGCTTATTCACATTCAAGCAGGCATTAGGGACTCTGAAAAGTTTCGGGCGGGGAGCCAGAAAATTCTCCCGGCCACAGAGCCCTCCCTCCCGAGAGTCTGTGTAAATGCCTGTTATACAGGCCCCATGAATTCCAGCCTTATAGGTTATTTTAAGTCTCCGTTCGTGGTTGTTCGTAAACAACTGCGATTCGGGATTTTGACCTATTTCCTATGATCATGTTCCCGGAAGTTAGCCAGCCTCTTTCAGTCAAAATCTCATATTTTGGGTACCTTTGTGAACCCATCGATAGGCCCATTTTGGGTATATTAGGGGGACATGCAATCGGGAAAAATTGGAATTATTTGCAATATGGAAAGAATATGTACATAAATGAAAAGGGAGTCCCCCCGAGTTTTCTCGCCCTATATATATTGCAAAAATATCCAATTAATTATTGTGGAACCTGTAGCACCTTTCTATGAAGCAGAATTAACATTACAGAACGGTTTGAATGCTACCACCTCAGTTTCTCTACAATGCATTGGATTTCAAAGAGGTGAATTACTGTGGATGGTACTGTTGTATGGCTAACAAATCGTCTGGGAAACAATGCAGAATTAAATTAAGAAGGTTGTATGTTTTCTGTTACATGGTGGAGGTGCCCTCTAGTACACAGTAAAATGTTTTGTGGACTGCAGCTCCTTGAGGAATTAATTCAGTATGGGTCTTGTAGTGGTCTGAAAGTGGATGATGAAAAAGAATGTATAATGGTATTCAGAGCACCTCGCGGTGAAGCGGACATGCTACCTCAAAATGCTTGATTGATTCATGCCCAGTTCCCCCAAGAAGCGGTACATTGAAAAAATTGATTTACTTTGTGGATGATACTAGCAAATACTATCCGCTGGGGGAAGTAAGCAGAAATTTGGTGGTCGTATGTTTGTTACATGGTAGAGGTGCTTTCTAGTACACAATGAAATGCTTGGTGTACCGCTGCTCCTTGAAGAATTAATTCCATATGGGTCTAGCCGTGGTCTTAACTGTGAACACGAAGAACTATCTAAAGTGGCCTATCTGTCTGAACTGCAATACACAAGCTGCGAGCCAATGCTATACCTTTCTCAGGTAACGAGCTCTTGTGCGGCGATTCGATTGGATGCGAAATGGTGGGGAACGCGTGTCCGGTCGTCTTAACCAAGTAATGGTTCCCCTCTGTTAACAATGAAATGTTTGATGGATCGCAGCTCCCTGAGAGACAAGTTTCAAAGGGGTTAGTCGCGGTCTTCAATCCTGGCCAAGGTGCAGTCACCATCTATAAGAGATACCTGCTTTACTGAAGGGTAGCAAGAGTTCCCTTGCCCGCATGTTGCTCCGTGGGGGTATATCAGTATAAAGGTAGAAGAAGCCATGATCGGAGCTTCGGTGGATGAGATTGGCGGAGAAGACATGTTCTTGTCTATCTGGTAGATCAGGGGGGTGGCAGCTGATCCGGAGAAAGCAAGCGGACTCCCGATGTTCCGTCGACTCCCAATGTACACTTGAAACATGCACATTTGGGTGGCGAGGGGGCGTTGTGGCCATCCGAAAACATGTCTTCATCTCTCTTATTGGTGGACCGCTGCTCCTTGAAGAATTAATTCCATATGGGTCTAGTCTTGGTGATAACTGTGAACACTAAGAACTATCTAAAGTGGCCTATCTGTCTGAACTGCAATACACTAGCTGCGAGCCAATGCTATACCTTTCTTAGGTAACGAGCTCTTGTGCGGCAATTCGATTGGATGCGAAATGGTGGGGAACGCGTGTCCTATCGTCTTAACCAAGTAATGGTTCCCCTCTGTTAACAATGAAATGTTTGATGGATCGCAGCTCCCTGAGAGACAAGTTTCAAAGGGGTTAGTCGCGGTCTTCAATCCTGGCCAAGGTGCAGTCACCATCTATAAGAGATACCTGCTTTACTGAAGGGTAGCAAGAGTTCCCTTGCCCGCATGTTGCTCCGTGGGGGTATATCAGTATAAAGGTAGAAGAAGCCATGATCGGAGCTTCGGTGGATGAGATTGGTGGAGAAGACATGTTCTTGTCTATCTGGTAGATCAGGGGGGTGGCAGCTGATCCGGAGAAAGCAAGCGGACTCCCGATGTTCCGTCGACTCCCAATGTACACTTAAAACATGCACATTTGGGTGGCGAGGGGGCGTTGTGGCCATCCGAAAACATGTCTTCATCTCTCTTATTGGTGGACCGCTGCTCCTTGAAGAATTAAATCCATATGGGTCTAGTCTTGGTGATAACTGTGAACACTAAGAACTATCTAAAGTGGCCTATCTGTCTGAACTGCAATACACTAGCTGCGAGCCAATGCTATACCTTTCTCAGGTAACGAGCTCTTGTGCGGCAATTCGATTGGATGCGAAATGGTGGGGAACGCGTG
Source organism: Bacillus rossius redtenbacheri (assembly GCF_032445375.1). NCBI lineage: Eukaryota > Metazoa > Arthropoda > Insecta > Phasmatodea > Bacillidae > Bacillus > Bacillus rossius. The sequence goes on along the minus strand of NW_026963112.1, from coordinate 887 downwards.
TCCTATCGTCTTAACCAAGTAATGGTTCCCCTCTGTTAACAATGAAATGTTTGATGGATCGCAGCTCCCTGAGAGACAAGTTTCAAAGGGGTTAGTCGCGGTCTTCAGCCCTGGCCAAAGGTGTTTAGAAATGAATACTTTTCGGACCAGTGGGCAAATTAGTTCACAGCGAGCCCACGGGCCAACGGTCTGCTCCCGCAGTGGGCCGCGCCCGAATGTGGGCACCGATCATATAATTTGAAATCCACTCGCCAAGTACCATGCGAGTTTCTAAGAGCGCGATATATTCGCCAGTGAAAGCCTTGGAAGTTTGGCCTCGCCTACTCCCTAGGAAAATTAATTAGAGATGGAAGGAAAGACTTTGCAATTGCAAAGCGGGTGTCGATATTGGGAAGTCGCCCCCGTACTTGTTGATACAGAAGGAAAAAAAAATGTACATCATAAGATTCGGACCCGGTGCTCTGCGGACCCGGGAGGTTCCTCCGAACGAAAAAAAAAGCTGCTAGCAGCTCCCTGGTTGATCCTGCCAGTAGTCATATGCTTGTCTCAAAGATTAAGCCATGCATGTCTAAGTGCAAGCCAAAATAAGGTGAAACCGCGAATGGCTCATTAAATCAGTTATGGTTCCTTAGATCGTACCACATGACTTGGATAACTGTGGTAATTCTAGAGCTAATACATGCTGAACTGAGTCCCGACCAGAAATGGGAGGGATGCTTTTATTAGATCAAAACCAATCGGCGTGGCTCGTCTGCGTCCGTTTGCTTTGGTGACTCTGGATAACTTTGTGCTGATCGCACGGTCTCCGTACCGGCGACGCATCTTTCAAATGTCTGCCTTATCAACTGTCGATGGTAGGTTCTGCGCCTACCATGGTTGTAACGGGT
>NW_026963111.1:7500-20929 GCF_032445375.1 Bacillus rossius redtenbacheri | reverse complement strand
AGAAAATTCTCCCGGCGATGGAGGCCTCCGCGGCCGAGGAAATTGTCATTGGTGATTTTGCATGTTAAATTAACATGTGTATTAACACAGGCTTGGAGAAGCAAGCCTGCGGGACTCTGCAATACATTGAGCGGGGAGCCAGAAAATTCTGGCGGCGACCGAGGCCTCCGCGGCCGGGAGAACTCTCGGCGCTCGGGCTCCGCGTCTACACATGGGGAGCGGGCAGCCAGAAAATTCTGGCGGCGACCGAGGCCTCCGCGGCCGAGGAAATGGTCCTTGGTGATTTTACATGTTAAATTAACATGTGTATTAACACAGGCTGGGAGAAGCAAGCCTGCGGGTCGCTGCAATATATTGAGCGGGGAGCCAGAAATTTCTGGCGGCGACCGAGGCCTCCGCGGCCGGGGAAATAATCCTCGGTAATTTTACATGTTAAATTAACATGTGTATTAACACAGGCTTGGAGAAGCAAGCCTGCGGGACTCTGCAATACATTGAGCGGGGAGCCAGAAATTTCTGGCGGCGACCGAGGCCTCTGCGGCCGGGATAATAATCCTTGGTAATTTTACATGTTAAATTAACATGTGTATTAACACAGGCTGGGAGAACTAGGCATTCTGGACTTTGAAAAATTTCGAGCAGGGGCCGGAGAAATTCTCCCGGCGACCGAGGCCTCCGCGGCCGGGAGAACTCTCGGCGCTCGGGCAGCGCGTCTACCCATGGGGAGCGGGCAGCCAGAAAATTCTGGCGGCGACCGAGGCCTCCGCGGCCGAGGAAAAGGTCATTGGTAATATTACATGTTAAATTAACATGTGTATTAACACATGCTGGGAGAAGCAGGCATTCTGGACTTTGAAAAATTTCGAGCAGGGGCCGGAGAAATTCTCCCGGCGACCGAGGCCTCCGCGGCCGGGAGAACTCTCGGCGCTCGGGCTCCGCGTCTACCAATGGGGAGCGGGCAGCCAGAAAATTCTGGCGGCGACCGAGGCCTCCGCGGCCGAGGAAATGGTCCTTGTTGATTTTACATGTTAAATTAACATGTGTATTAACACAGGCTGGGAGAAGCAAGCCTGCGGGACTCTGCAATACATTGAGCGGGGAGCCAGAAAATTCTGGCGGCGACCGAGGCCTCCGCGGCCGAGGAAATGGTCCTCAATGATTTTACATGTTAAATTATCATGTGTATTAACACAGGCTGGGAGAAGCAAGCCTGCGGGACTCTGCAATACATTGAGCGGGGAGCCAGAAAATTCTGGCGGCGACCGAGGCCTCCGCGGCCGGGGAAATAATCCTCGGTAATTTTACATGTTAAATTAACATGTGTATTAACACAGGCTGGGAGAAGCAGGCATTCTGGACTTTGAAAAATTTCGAGCAGGGGCCGGAGAAATTCTCCCGGCGACCGAGGCCTCCGCGGCCGGGAGAACTTCGGCGCTCGGGCTCCGCGTGTACCCGCCGCAAGGCCCATTTTGGGTTATATAGGGGGTAGTGGTGTCTCTGGAGGGAAAAAATACACGGTAAATATTGCAGCCAGAGCCTATGGCAATCTGTTGGCGACCGAGGCCTCCACACGCCGGCAAATTTTCGGCTCTCGGACTGTGTGTATTCCACTGGAGACAGGCCTGCGGGACTCTGTAATATATTGAGCCGGGAGCCAGAAAATTCTGGCGGCGACCGAGGCCTCCGCGGCCGGGGAAATAATCCTCGGTAATTTTACATGTTAAATTAACATGTGTATTAACACAGGCTGGGAGAAGCAAGCCTGCGGGTCGCTGCAATATATTGAGCGGGGAGCCAGAAAATTCTGGCGGCGACCGAGGCCTCCGCGGCCGGGGAAATAATCCTCGGTAATTTTACATGTTAAATTAACATGTGTATTAACACAGGCTTGGAGAAGCAAGCCTGCGGGACTCTGCAATACATTGAGCGGGGAGCCAGAAAATTCTGGCGGCGACCGCGGCCTCTGCGGCCAGGGAAATAATCCTCGGTAATTTTACATGTTAAATAACCATGTGTATTAACACAGGCTGGGAGAAGCAAGCATGCGGGACTCTGCAATATATTGAGCAGGGAGCCAGAAAATTCTGGCTGCGACCGAGGCCTCTGCGGCCGAGGAAATGGTCATTGGTAATTTTACATGTTAAATTAACATGTGTTTTAACACAGGCTGGGAGATGCAGGCATTCTGGACTTAGAAAAATTTCGAGCAGGGGCCCGAGAAATTCTCCCGGCGACCGAGGCCTCTGCGGCCGGGAGAACTCTCGAAAACCACCTCGTTCGTGGTTGTTTGCCGTGCGGGGCGAATCGGGAAATCTAGCAAATAGCTGAAGACATTCTCCCGGCGATGGAGGCCTCGGCGGCCGGGAAAAACGCCCGCGCTCGGGCGTTGCGCGCCCCCTTGGCAAGGCCCATTTTGGGTTATATAGGGGGTAGTGGTGTCCCGAGGGGAAAAAATTAACATGTTAAATACTGCTCCCAGGCAATTGTAAAATGTCTCGGCGACGGAAGGCACCACTACCCGGCATATTTACGCCCCTCGGACTCCGTGCGCCAGCCTGTAATAGCGAATCGGGACTTAGAAAAAAAATTCGAGCAGGGAGCCAGAACATTTTCCCGGCGATCGAGGCCTCCGCGGCCGAGGAATTTGTCATTGGTGATTTTGCATGTTAAATTAACATGTGTATTAACACAGGCTTGGAGAAGCAAGCCTGCGGGACTCTGCAATACATTGAGCGGGCAGCCAGAAAATTCTGGCGGCGACCGTGGCCTCCGCGGCCGGGGAAATAATCCTCTGTAATTTTACATGTTAAATTAACATGTGTATTAACACAGGCTTGGAGAAGCAAGCCTGCGGGACTCTGCAATACATTGAGCGGGGAGCCAGAAATTTCTGGCGGCGACCGAGGCCTCTGCGGCCGGGATAATAATCCTTGGTAATTTTACATGTTAAATTAACATGTGTATTAACACAGGCTGGGAGAACTAGGCATTCTGGACTTTGAAAAATTTCGAGCAGGGGCCGGAGAAATTCTCCCGGCGACCGAGGCCTCCGCGGCCGGGAGAACTCTCGGCGCTCGGGCTCCGCGTCTACCCATGGGGAGCGGGCAGCCAGAAAATTCTGGCGGCGACCGAGGCCTCCGCGGCCGAGGAAAAGGTCATTGGTAATATTACATGTTAAATTAACATGTGTATTAACACATGCTGGGAGAAGCAGGCATTCTGGACTTTGAAAAATTTCGAGCAGGGGCCGGAGAAATTCTCCCGGCGACCGAGGCCTCCGCGGCCGGGAGAACTCTCGGCGCTCGGGCTCCGCGTCTACCCTTGGGGAGCGGGCAGCCAGAAAATTCTGGCGGCGACCGAGGCCTCCGCGGCCGAGGAAATGGTCCTTGGTGATTTTACATGTTAAATTAACATGTGTATTAACACAGGCTGGGAGAAGCAGGCATTCTGGACTTTGGAAAATTTCGAGCAGGGGCCGGAGAAAATCTCCCGGCGACCGAGGCCTCTGCGGCCGGGAGAACTCTCGGCGCTCGGGCTCCGGGTGTACCCGCGGCAAGGCCCATTTTGTGTTATATAGGGGGTAGTGGTGTCCCGAGGGGGAAAAAATTAACATGTTAAATACTGCTTCCAGGCAATAGGAAAATGTCTCGGCGACGGAACACACCACTACCCGGCGAATTCCCGCCCCTCGGACTCCGTGCGCCAGCTAGTAAGAGCGAATCGGGACTTGGAAAAAATTTTATCGGGGAGCCAGAAAATTCTCCCGGCGATCAAGGCAATCACCGCCGGGAGAATTTTTTCTAGCTAACCGATTGAAATTTTCAAAGTACCAATTGCCTCGAAAACAACCACGAACGTAAAACAACCACGAACGGAAAACAACCACGAACGACAACAACCACGAACGACAACAACCACGAACGACAACAACCACGAACGGAAAACAACCCCGAACGACAACAACCACGAACGCACAACAACCACGAATGAAAACAACCACGAACAGTAAACAACCACGAACGAAAACAACCACGAACGAAAACCACCTCGTTCGTGGTTGTTCGCCTTGTGGGGCGAATCGGGACATCATGCAAATAGCTGGAGACATTCTCCCGGCGATCGAGGCCTCGGCGCCCGGGAAAAATGCCCGCGCTCGGGCGTTGTGGGCACCCATTGCATGGCCCATTTTGGGTTATATAGGGGGTAGTGGTGTCCCGAGGGGGAAAAAATTAACATGTTAAATACTGCTCCCAGGCAATTGTAAAATGTCTCGGCGACGGAAGGCACCACTACCCGGCATATTTCCGCCCCTCGGACTCCGTGCGCCAGCCTGTAATAGCGAATCGGGACTTAGAAAAAATTCGAGCAGAGAGCCAGAAAATTCTCCCGGCGATGGAGGCCTCCGCGGCCGAGGAAATTGTCATTGGTGATTTTGCATGTTAAATTAACATGTGTATTAACACAGGCTTGGAGAAGCAAGCCTGCGGGACTCTGCAATACATTGAGCGGGGAGCCAGAAAATTCTGGCGGCGACCGAGGCCTCCGCGGCCGGGAGAACTCTCGGCGCTCGGGCTCCGCGTCTACACATGGGGAGCGGGCAGCCAGAAAATTCTGGCGGCGACCGAGGCCTCCGCGGCCGAGGAAATGGTCCTTGGTGATTTTACATGTTAAATTAACATGTGTATTAACACAGGCTGGGAGAAGCAAGCCTGCGGGTCGCTGCAATATATTGAGCGGGGAGCCAGAAATTTCTGGCGGCGATCGAGGCCTCCGCGGCCGGGGAAATAATCCTCGGTAATTTTACATGTTAAATTAACATGTGTATTAACACAGGCTTGGAGAAGCAAGCCTGCGGGTCTCTGCAATACATTGAGCGGGGAGCCAGAAATTTCTGGCGGCGACCGAGGCCTCTGCGGCCGGGATAATAATCCTTGGTAATTTTACATGTTAAATTAACATGTGTATTAACACAGGCTGGGAGAACTAGGCATTCTGGACTTTGAAAAATTTCGAGCAGGGGCCAGAGAAATTCTCCCGGCGACAGAGGCCTCCGCGGCCGGGAGAAATCTCGGCGCTCGGGCAGCGCGTCTACCCATGGGGAGCGGGCAGCCAGAAAATTCTGGCGGCGACCGAGGCCTCCGCGGACGAGGAAAAGGTCATTGGTAATATTACATGTTAAATTAACATGTGTATTAACACATGCTGGGAGAAGCAGGCATTCTGGACTTTGAAAAATTTCGAGCAGGGGCCGGAGAAATTCTCCCGGCGACCGAGGCCTCCGCGGCCGGGAGAACTCTCGGCGCTCGGGCTCCGCGTCTACCAATGGGGAGCGGGCAGCCAGAAAATTCTGGCGGCGACCGAGGCCTCCGCGGCCGAGGAAATGGTCCTTGTTGATTTTACATGTTAAATTAACATGTGTATTAACACAGGCTGGGAGAAGCAAGCCTGCGGGACTCTGCAATACATTGAGCGGGGAGCCAGAAAATTCTGGCGGCGACCGAGGCCTCCGCGGCCGAGGAAATGGTCCTCAATGATTTTACATGTTAAATTAACATGTGTATTAACACAGGCTGGGAGAAGCAAGCCTGCGGGACTCTGCAATACATTGAGCGGGGAGCCAGAAAATTCTGGCGGCGACCGAGGCCTCCGCGGCCGGGGAAATAATCCTCGGTAATTTTACATGTTAAATTAACATGTGTATTAACACAGGCTGGGAGAAGCAGGCATTCTGGACTTTGAAAAATTTCGAGCAGGGGCCGGAGAAATTCTCCCGGCGACCGAGGCCTCCGCGGCCGGGAGAACTTCGGCGCTCGGGCTCCGCGTGTACACGCCGCAAGGCCCATTTTGGGTTATATAGGGGGTAGTGGTGTCTCTGGAGGGAAAAAATACACGGTAAATATTGCAGCCAGAGCCTATGGCAATCTGTTGGCGACCGAGGCCTCCACACCCCGGCAAATTTTCGGCTCTCGGACTGTGTGTATTCCACTGGAGACAGGCCTGCGGGACTCTGTAATATATTGAGCCGGGAGCCAGAAAATTCTGGCGGCGACCGAAGCCTCCGCGGCCGGGGAAATAATCCTCGGTAATTTTACATGTTAAATTAACATGTGTATTAACACAGGCTGGGAGAAGCAAGCCTGCGGGTCGCTGCAATATATTGAGCGGGGAGCCAGAAAATTCTGGCGGCGACCGAGGCCTCCGCGGCCGGGGAAATAATCCTCGGTAATTTTACATGTTAAATTAACATGTGTATTAACACAGGCTTGGAGAAGCAAGCCTGCGGGACTCTGCAATACATTGAGCGGGGAGCCAGAAAATTCTGGCGGCGACCGCGGCCTCTGCGGCCAGGGAAATAATCCTCGGTAATTTTACATGTTAAATAACCATGTGTATTAACACAGGCTGGGAGAAGCAAGCATGCGGGACTCTGCAATATATTGAGCAGGGAGCCAGAAAATTCTGGCTGCGACCGAGGCCTCTGCGGCCGAGGAAATGGTCATTGGTAATTTTACATGTTAAATTAACATGTGTTTTAACACAGGCTGGGAGATGCAGGCATTCTGGACTTAGAAAAATTTCGAGCAGGGGCCCGAGAAATTCTCCCGGCGACCGAGGCCTCCGCGGCCGGGAGAACTCTCGAAAACCACCTCGTTCGTGGTTGTTTGCCGTGCGGGGCGAATCGGGAAATCTAGCAAATAGCTGAAGACATTCTCCCGGCGATGGAGGCCTCGGCGGCCGGGAAAAACGCCCGCGCTCGGGCGTTGCGCGCCCCCTTGGCAAGGCCCATTTTGGGTTATATAGGGGGTAGTGGTGTCCCGAGGGGAAAAAATTAACATGTTAAATACTGCTCCCAGGCAATTGTAAAATGTCTCGGCGACGGAAGGCACCACTACCCGGCATATTTACGCCCCTCGGACTCCGTGCGCCAGCCTGTAATAGCGAATCGGGACTTAGAAAAAAAATTCGAGCAGGGAGCCAGAACATTTTCCCGGCGATCGAGGCCTCCGCGGCCGAGGAATTTGTCATTGGTGATTTTGCATGTTAAATTAACATGTGTATTAACACAGGCTTGGAGAAGCAAGCCTGCGGGACTCTGCAATACATTGAGCGGGCAGCCAGAAAATTCTGGCGGCGACCGAGGCCTCCGCGGCCGGGGAAATAATCCTCTGTAATTTTACATGTTAAATTAACATGTGTATTAACACAGGCTTGGAGAAGCAAGCCTGCGGGACGCTGCAATACATTGAGCGGGGAGCCAGAAATTTCTGGCGGCGACCGAGGCCTCTGCGGCCGGGATAATAATCCTTGGTAATTTTACATGTTAAATTAACATGTGTATTAACACAGGCTGGGAGAACTAGGCATTCTAGACTTTGAAAAATTTCGAGCAGGGGCCGGAGAAATTCTCCCGGCGACCGAGGCCTCCGCGGCCGGGAGAACTCTCGGCGCTCGGGCTCCGCGTCTACCCATGGGGAGCGGGAAGCCAGAAAATTCTGGCGGCGACCGAGGCCTCCGCGGCCGAGGAAATGGTCCTTGGTGATTTTACATGTTAAATTAACATGTGTATTAACACAGGCTGGGAAAAGCAAGCCTGCGGGACTCTGCAATATATTGAGCGGGGAGCCAGAAAATTCTGGCGGCGACCGAGGCCTCCACGGCCGGGGAAATAATCCTCGGTAATTTAACATGTTAAATTAACATGTGTATTAACACAGGCTTGGAGAAGCATGCCTGCGGGACTCTGCAATACATTGAGCGGGGAGCCAGAAAATTCTGGCGGCGACCGAGGCCTCTGCGGCCGAGGAAATGGTCATTGGTAATTTTACATGTTAAATTAACATGTGTATTAACACAGGCTGGGAAAAGCAAGCCTGCGGGACTCTGCAATATATTGAGCGGGGAGCCAGAAAATTCTGGCGGCGACCGAGGCCTCCACGGCCGGGGAAATAATCCTCGGTAATTTAACATGTTAAATTAACATGTGTATTAACACAGGCTGGGAGAAGCAGGCATTCTGGACTTTGAAAAATTTCGAGCAGGGGCCGGAGAAATTCTCCCGGCGACCGAGGCCTCCGCGGCCGGGAGAACACTCGGCGCTCGGGCTCCGCGTGTACCCGCGGCAAGGCCCATGTTGGGTTATATAGGGGGTAGTGGTGTCCCGAGGGGGAAAAAATTAACATGTTAAATACAGCTTCCAGGCAATAGAAAAATGTCTCGGCGACGGAAGGCACCACTACCCGGCGAATTCCCGCCCCTCTGACTCCGTGCGCCAGCCTGTAATAGCGAATCGGGACTTAGAAAAAATTCGAGCAGGGAGCCAGACAATTCTGTCGGCGACCGAGGCCTCCGTGGCCGGGGAAATAATCCTCGGTAATTTTACATGTTAAATTAACATGTGTATTAACACAGGCTTGGAGAACCAAGCCTGCGGGACTCTGCAATACATTGAGCGGGGAGCCAGAAAATTCTGGCGGCGACCGAGGCCTCCGCGGCCGGGGAAATAATCCTCGGTAATTTTACATGTTAAATTAACATGTGTATTAACACAGGCTTGGAGAACCAAGCCTGCGGGACTCTGCAATACATTGAGAGGTGAGCCAGAAAATTCTGGCGGCGACCGAGGCCTCCGCGGCCGAGGAAATGGTCCTCGGTGATTTTACATGTTAAATTAACATGTGTATTAACACAGGCTGGGAGAAGCAAGCCTGCGGGACTCTGCAATATATTGAGCGGGGAGCCAGAAAATTCTGGCGGCGACCGAGGCCTCCACGGCCGGGGAAATAATCCTCGATAATTTAACATGTTAAATTAACATGTGTATTAACACAGGCTGGGAGAAGCAGGCATTCTGGACTTTGAAAAATTTCGAGCAGGGGCCGGAGAAATTCTCCCGGCGACCGAGGCCTCCGCGGCCGGGAGAACTTCGGCGCTCGGGCTCTGCGTGTACCCACCGCAAGGCCTATTTTGGGTTTTATAGGGGGTAGTGGTGTCTCTGGAGGGAAAAAATACACGGTAAATATTGCAGCCAGAGCCTATGGCAATCTGTTGGCGACCGAGGCCTCCACACCCCGGCAAATTTTCGGCTCTCGGACTGTGTGTATTCCACTGGAGACAGGCCTGCGGGACTCTGTAATATATTGAGCCGGGAGCCAGAAAATTCTGGCGGCGACCGAGGCCTCCGCGGCCGAGGAAAAGGTCATTGGTAAAATTACATGTTAAATTAACATGTGTATTAACACAGGCTGGGAGAAGCAGGCATTCTGGACTTAGAAAAATTTCGAGCAGGGGCCCGAGAAATTCTCCCGGCTACGAGGCCTCCGCGGCCGGGAGAACTCTCGGCGCTCGGGCTCCGCGTCTACACATGGGGAGCGGGCAGCCAGAAAATTCTGGCGGCGACCGAGGCCTCCGCGGCCGAGGAAATGGTCCTTGGTGATTTTACATGTTAAATTAACATGTGTATTAACACAGGCTGGGAGAAGCAAGCCTGCGGGTCGCTGCAATATATTGAGCGGGGAGCCAGAAATTTCTGGCGGCGACCGAGGCCTCCGCGGCCGGGGAAATAATCCTCGGTAATTTTACATGTTAAATTAACATGTGTATTAACACAGGCTTGGAGAAGCAAGCATGCGGGACTCTGCAATATATTGAGCAGGGAGCCAGAAAATTCTGGCTGCGACCGAGGCCTCTGCGGCCGAGGAAATGGTCATTGGTAATTTTACATGTTAAATTAACATGTGTTTTAACACAGGCTGGGAGATGCAGGCATTCTGGACTTAGAAAAATTTCGAGCAGGGGCCAGGGAAATTCTCCCTGCGACCGAGGCCTCCGCGGCCGGGAGAACTCTCGAAAACCACCTCGTTCGTGGTTGTTTGTCGTGCGGGGCGAATCGGGAAATCTAGCAAATAGCTGAAGACATTCTCCCGGCGATGGAGGTCTCGGCGGCCGGGAAAAACGCCCGCGCTCGGGCGTTGCGCGCCCCCTTGGCAAGGCCCATTTTGCGTTATATAGGGGGTAGTGGTGTCACGAGGGGAAAAAATTAACATGTTAAATACTGCTCCCAGGCAATTGTAAAATGTCTCGGCGACGGAAGGCACCACTACCCGGCATATTTACGCCCCTCGGACTCCGTGCGCCAGCCTGTAATAGCGAATCGGGACTTAGAAAAAAAATTCGAGCAGGGAGCCAGAACATTTTCCCGGCGATCGAGGCCTCCGCGGCCGAGGAATTTGTCATTGGTGATTTTGCATGTTAAATTAACATGTGTATTAACACAGGCTTGGAGAAGCAAGCCTGCGGGACTCTGCAATACATTGAGCGGGCAGCCAGAAAATTCTGGCGGCGACCGAGGCCTCCGCGGCCGGGGAAATAATCCTCTGTAATTTTACATGTTAAATTAACATGTGTATTAACACAGGCTTGGAGAAGCAAGCCTGCGGGACTCTGCAATACATTGAGCGGGGAGCCAGAAATTTCTGGCGGCGACCGAGGCCTCTGCGGCCGGGATAATAATCCTTGGTAATTTTACATGTTAAATTAACATGTGTATTAACACAGGCTGGGAGAACTAGGCATTCTGGACTTTGAAAAATTTCGAGCAGGGGCCGGAGAAATTCTCCCGGCGACCGAGGCCTCCGCGGCCGGGAGAACTCTCGGCGCTCGGGCTCCGCGTCTACCCATGGGGAGCGGGCAGCCAGAAAATTCTGGCGGCGACCGAGGCCTCCGCGGCCGAGGAAAAGGTCATTGGTAATATTACATGTTAAATTAACATGTGTATTAACACATGCTGGGAGAAGCAGGCATTCTGGACTTTGAAAAATTTCGAGCAGGGGCCGGAGAAATTCTCCCGGCGACCGAGGCCTCCGCGGCCGGGAGAACTCTCGGCGCTTGGGCAGCGCGTCTACCCATGGGGAGCGGGCAGCCAGAAAATTCTGGCGGTGACCGAGGCCTCCGCGGCCGAGGAAATGGTCCTTGGTGATTTTACATGTTAAATTAACATGTGTATTAACACAGGCTGGGAGAAGCAGGCATTCTGGACTTAGAAAAATTTCGAGCAGGGGCCGTTGAAATTCTCCCGGCGACCGAGGCCTCCGCGGCCGGGAGAACTCTCGGCGCTCGGGCTCCGCGTGTACACGCGTCAAGGCCCATTTTGGGTTATATAGGGTGTAGTGGTGTCTCTGGAGGGAAAAAATACACGGTAAATATTGCAGCCAGAGCCTATGGCAATCTGTTGGCGACCGAGGCCTCCACACCCCGGCAAATTTTCGGCTCTCGGACTGTGTGTATTCCACTGGAGACAGGCCTGCGGGACTGTGCAGTATATTGAGCGGGGAGCCAGGAAAATCTCCCGGCGACCGAGGCCTCCGCGGCCGAGGAAATGGTAATTGGTGGTTTTGCATGTAAAATTAACATGTGTATTAACACAAGCTGGGATGAGAGGAATTTGGCGGCGACCGAGGCCTCCTCACCTCCGGCAAAATATCAGCTACCGGGCTCTGCATATTCCTACAGAAGCAGGCCTGCAGGACTCTGCAATATATTGAGCGGGAACCAGAAAATTCTGGCGGCGACCGAGGCCTCCGCGGCCGAGGAAAATTGTCATTGGTGGTTTGCATGTAAAATTAACATGTGTATTAACACAAGCTGTGACCAGAGGAATTTGGCGGCGACCGGGGCCTCCACACCCCGGCAAAATATCAGCTACCGGGCTCTGCTTATTCACATTCAAGCAGGCATTAGGGACTCTGAAAAGTTTCGGGCGGGGAGCCAGAAAATTCTCCCGGCCACAGAGCCCTCCCTCCCGAGAGTCTGTGTAAATGCCTGTTATACAGGCCCCATGAATTCCAGCCTTATAGGTTATTTTAAGTCTCCGTTCGTGGTTGTTCGTAAACAACTGCGATTCGGGATTTTGACCTATTTCCTATGATCATGTTCCCGGAAGTTAGCCAGCCTCTTTCAGTCAAAATCTCATATTTTGGGTACCTTTGTGAACCCATCGATAGGCCCATTTTGGGTATATTAGGGGGACATGCAATCGGGAAAAATTGGAATTATTTGCAATATGGAAAGAATATGTACATAAATGAAAAGGGAGTCCCCCCGAGTTTTCTCGCCCTATATATATTGCAAAAATATCCAATTAATTATTGTGGAACCTGTAGCACCTTTCTATGAAGCAGAATTAACATTACAGAACGGTTTGAATGCTACCACCTCAGTTTCTCTACAATGCATTGGATTTCAAAGAGGTGAATTACTGTGGATGGTACTGTTGTATGGCTAACAAATCGTCTGGGAAACAATGCAGAATTAAATTAAGAAGGTTGTATGTTTTCTGTTACATGGTGGAGGTGCCCTCTAGTACACAGTAAAATGTTTTGTGGACTGCAGCTCCTTGAGGAATTAATTCAGTATGGGTCTTGTAGTGGTCTGAAAGTGGATGATGAAAAAGAATGTATAATGGTATTCAGAGCACCTCGCGGTGAAGCGGACATGCTACCTCAAAATGCTTGATTGATTCATGCCCAGTTCCCCCAAGAAGCGGTACATTGAAAAAATTGATTTACTTTGTGGATGATACTAGCAAATACTATCCGCTGGGGGAAGTAAGCAGAAATTTGGTGGTCGTATGTTTGTTACATGGTAGAGGTGCTTTCTAGTACACAATGAAATGCTTGGTGTACCGCTGCTCCTTGAAGAATTAATTCCATATGGGTCTAGCCGTGGTCTTAACTGTGAACACGAAGAACTATCTAAAGTGGCCTATCTGTCTGAACTGCAATACACAAGCTGCGAGCCAATGCTATACCTTTCTCAGGTAACGAGCTCTTGTGCGGCGATTCGATTGGATGCGAAATGGTGGGGAACGCGTGTCCGGTCGTCTTAACCAAGTAATGGTTCCCCTCTGTTAACAATGAAATGTTTGATGGATCGCAGCTCCCTGAGAGACAAGTTTCAAAGGGGTTAGTCGCGGTCTTCAATCCTGGCCAAGGTGCAGTCACCATCTATAAGAGATACCTGCTTTACTGAAGGGTAGCAAGAGTTCCCTTGCCCGCATGTTGCTCCGTGGGGGTATATCAGTATAAAGGTAGAAGAAGCCATGATCGGAGCTTCGGTGGATGAGATTGGCGGAGAAGACATGTTCTTGTCTATCTGGTAGATCAGGGGGGTGGCAGCTGATCCGGAGAAAGCAAGCGGACTCCCGATGTTCCGTCGACTCCCAATGTACACTTGAAACATGCACATTTGGGTGGCGAGGGGGCGTTGTGGCCATCCGAAAACATGTCTTCATCTCTCTTATTGGTGGACCGCTGCTCCTTGAAGAATTAATTCCATATGGGTCTAGTCTTGGTGATAACTGTGAACACTAAGAACTATCTAAAGTGGCCTATCTGTCTGAACTGCAATACACTAGCTGCGAGCCAATGCTATA
>NW_026963110.1:0-20933 GCF_032445375.1 Bacillus rossius redtenbacheri | reverse complement strand
GGCAAGAAACTTTGAATGCCATCCTCAACTACGTAACATCCGCGGTTTCTGCGTGGAATTGATGAACCGATCAACGGTCAGGTTTTGGTGTTGGGAAATTTTAGATTTTTTATCATGCGAGTATGCAATTGATGATTGGAGCAACGTGAACGTAGAATTATGCGTATGCTTTATTTTGAGAAACTTCAAAACTCCATCCGTTGACGCCATTTTAGCATGTGCAAAACGTCTTTTGATTCGAAGGTTATCAAATACCGAAAACCGTAGTAAAAATACTAACCGATTTAGAAGCGGGAATTCGTTTCGGAGCATTTCCACAACTGCACCAATGCTGACGATAATAAACTCTAGGAACGAGGACATACGTCCTCTTCCTCCTCGTCTGAAGATGAAGAGTATAACGCGCGACAAAACTTTATCTTGCGTCTTCCTAAAAAGCTGCCAACGGAAGCGTTGTTTTCTTATTTGACAAGAGTAGCTTCACTATCGAACCTAGAATCGGCCAGTGATATACGATCGGTTTCCAATATGTGCCGCATTATTTGCGATGTGTTTTGTTCCATTTTGTTGGTCAATTTCGCACCGATTCCACGCGATATTCACCTGGTTCAATTGCAAGGTCCAGTATCTCTGGGTGAGCCTGCGCGGTTTGCAATCAGTAAGGATCTGTGCACAATGAGAATCGTGATAAATTGTGAATTAATAAAAAAATACTTGGGGACAACCATCGAGACGCTTCACGATAGCGCACGCTACCGAACGAAGAGTCTGCGAACAAAATGCCTGGCTGAAATCAAGTGGACAAAGACCGTCTTCACGGAGACACCCGAACCACCTGCAATCGTACAAAGATATAAAGCCGATGGATTTCGGCGAGGTGAAGAGTCGTTTGTTTGTCGTCGCTGATCATCTGGCCACGCATTACTTCGATTTGCTCGTCACCGGAAAGGAGCCAGATTGGATCGATCATGAAGAGTTCGGAAAAAGTGGTGCTTTGACGCTACATTGTGCTTACAAACTTTCCGCTGCCAACATCACTACGCCGCGTCCCACCATCGAGGTTTGTACAAATATACCCGGACACAATTATTCCTCGCGGTTGTGCGGCAGCAACGGCGAAATTGGAATCGGTAAGCCAAATTCGACTATAACAACTACCTCCCCTAGGAGAACATTTGTTTGGGTACGATCCTGCGCCGATCGACAATCCACTCTCCTTGTACACCTCGCCTGCACGCTGGTTACCCTACAATGTCGTCCAACGTCGTCAAGAATAGCGTTTTTTTTAAGAAAGATTCCAGGATAGCTTCTGTATCCAAATCGTTGAACATCCAGTTTGCGCGCAATAAAAGCATCTCTCAAACCGACAAATGAGAAACAACTTCAGGTAGCCAAGATGTTCGATGGTACCGGCGACTTTGTCCGATCCATGAGGTTCGATGTGAGTCGCAAAAGGCTGAGTGTAGAAGGTGGACAGTTTGTGCCTTTTGATGTGTCCAAAGAAGAAATTAGCGAACCACCATTCGATTGGTATCCCGATGCAAAAAATATCACCGACGAGCTGTCGCTATCAGAAGAATTAGAGAAGCGGAGTATGAAGATCCGTGGTTTCGACGCATGGCCCGCCGGTACGATCGTCAGGCAGTATAGTACGGATTGATGTATTTTTTAATGCTGAATAAAGACTGATATATCTATCCAAACAAAGAATCCCATTTGTGTATTTTCTCACGCACCATATTTTGCAATGTTTTGAGTTTATCTTTGTTTTGTGGCAATTGTTCACACCTAGGGAAGATAGGAATATTTTCTTAATCTCCAAGTCTAAAAATTGCAACTTTCCGTCGTCGTAAATTATTTGTTGCCAACCCACTTCGCTTCGTGAAATTACTATATACTTGAATTTTAGATGTAGCCCGTATCAAATGTAGGACCTTCAAACGTAGGACCAAGGCGTCCAACTGTTCTATTTGCGCTTCTTTTAAAACACATATTTGAAAACGCTCCTCTTTGCCTACGTTGCATGGTGAGCTGGTTATTTTTCGAATAATTTCTAATGAATCGTTTCAACATAATTCGTCGTTGCGCGAAATTGAGATCCACCAAAGAAACTCCTTTCCAACTATACAAGTCGGTCACCATTATTTCTTGATCTGTCCTGGTAGAAACAAGGGGCAACGGAGCACATTGTTCTAATTCGCATTCAAAAGTAGCGGATGTTGTGATGATGTCGGTGAATTTGTACCGCAGACACAATTCATCAGACGCGGGGCTTTTAATGCCTTGATGATCGAATATTTTGGCTGATCCACTTTTTATCAACACGACAACTCTGTGTGAAAAAATATCATGTATCCACGATTCGCGCGAGGGTTTATTTTTCGGGACAGGTTACGAGATTGTTGATCACGGGAACAAGAAAGAACGAATCGCTGAGAGGAAGTTTACTTTCCTGCCAAGCCGTTCTGGCCGCTGGTAATAAAGAGGGTGTGCATATATCATTTTTTAGTTCCGTCCAATGTGGCGGATATAAATAAGCTTCGTTTTTAATCGTAATGATACTATTCATTTTCCACGCCCAATACACATCGGCGCCGGTAACATCTGGTGTCTCGGTATCGAAATACCAATTGTGTAATCCGCGGCACGAGCTCGGTGTGATGATGAATTGCGGAGCAAAGTCACAATGACCAAGTACATGATTCATGACATCAGCAGTCAGTACTTTGTAAAAATACATATTTTTGCAATTGCACCTTCCGTGTCTCCCTCGACAGTCTTTCGAACGACAACGCGCGATCGCCCCAACTGAAGAGCAGCCACTTTTGAATCGTAATCGGGTAATTGATCGTACCATAGTGAAAGAGGTACTTTCTAAACACTCTTTCATCAGTCGCCACGAAGACGGCTTCCAAGTTTTCGAGATCTCGGACGGCTATCTTGGGCATTTTGTCGTGTCTTAATTTATTTGAGTGCTTCTACCAAAATGGCCGGAAACCTTTCGGTCCATCTGCCGAGCGGAGGCTTGCCGACCATCACGACCAAGTCGAAGCCTTTACCAAGTGCGTGTCCCTGAACCCAATGACTCTAACGATGCACCGAAAGACTCGAATACGCGAGTACATATGGATGTGAATTCACTCGCATCTGACGTTCGACGTAAAAGTTTGAGACGGCCGATTGGTTAACTACACCGTCAAATGATGCGATGAACGATTTTCTTGTGACGATCCAAAATATTAATCCGGAACACGAAAGTAGAGCAATTTGGGGGGACAGAGTTAAAATATCGGAATTACGTTCTGCCACGTAGACCGAGTCTGTATTATGCGTGTGTTCGTGCTTAAAAACATTGAAAGCTCGTAAGTTCGGATCCACTTTATGTAATAATTTGTTATCTTTGATCTATTTTTCAACGTAGAATATTTAATCAAAGAATCCCATATTGCAATGCTGTAGAAACGGTCCCCTCTGATTCGTAAGACCATTCTGAATCGGCGTAAATTCCGCTGGCCAGGAAGACGCTGTCGTACAGGGATAATGCTGATTCTAAATCTTGTACAACCCCCACTATGTGTGAAGAATAGTTTCTCTCCACTTCTCGCAATACGATGCCGTTTGACTGTAAGCTGTCTCTGAATTTTCCCAGCACCATTCTACGCTCTTCCGGGAGAAGTTGCCACCGACAAATAACATATGCACGACACTCGTTGGCCGTGGATAAACTTTTATCGGTGTACGCTTCCCACCGATCCGGATCTTCTAAAATCAACTGCCGCACCGACGTGGCGCGTGAGCATAAAACTGCCCGGCATGTGACTTGCCCTCCGCTAGAGAGCCCCTCTCGTATTCTAGCCAGCGTGACATCTTCGTAAATGGGTTTCCCGTTAAAGTTTTCGCCGAATGCTGCGGACGCGTAACAAAACATTATTGTTCAGCCTCTGCGCTTTTTTACGTAACTAGAGTACAAGCCCGATTCGGTATCTCCTTGTTTGCGTTTTTGCTGTTGGGCTGGCATGACGTTGCGCGTTTCATTAGTTCCCTCTACCAAATCGTACAGGTCTTTTACTCGACTATCGGCTCTTCGTATCAGCGAGTCTAGGATAGCTATCTGCTCCAGTACTAAACTCAAGTCGTTCTGATAATCGGCTTCGGCGACGCCGGGAGTCGCCGCTATGTTGGTGATTCGAGAAGATAATTCGACTATCCGTGCGGACATTATACTCAACTCGTTCCTTATATCTTCGGTCGGATCCGAGGTACTTTGTTGATCCTTCGTCTCCGCTATTACGTTCAATTTTTCCGTTTGCCG
The DNA here is from genome assembly GCF_032445375.1 of Bacillus rossius redtenbacheri. Lineage (NCBI taxonomy): Eukaryota > Metazoa > Arthropoda > Insecta > Phasmatodea > Bacillidae > Bacillus > Bacillus rossius. The sequence continues at coordinate 16,621 of NW_026963110.1, read as the reverse complement.
CGCCAACGTCTCTTCGAATCGTTCGAGTACTTTATATATACTCAGAATTGATTCATTAGTTTCTAGTATCTGTTCGGATAGTTGTGGGTCCACCGTCGTAACTAATTTCGCATCGTCCGTTTGTAACTTTGCGTAGAGTGACAAATCTCTATACAACCCCCGACCCTACTGTGATCGTATTATTCCAATTTTTATCGTTTCGCAACATTGCGAGTATGCCAGATATTATTCGTTCCACAGAATCATCTATCGATAGAATACAACTGGTACTTTTATCGCGCGTTGTATTTAAAAAAATCGCCAATTCTAGATTTGATCTGGAAATATCGAATCTTTTAATTTTCTGTAATTCAGTCGTAAAACAATCTGCCAGTTTGAGCCTCTGTGACATTAACTCACTGCGGTATTTCAATGATAAAAAAATATCGTCGTAAGTTTGGGATAAGCGACCATCTAGCGTCTTCGTCGCCCAATCAATTTTCTCCGATAAAGCCTTTCTCGCTCGCTTCAGCCACGACAATTCGATTTGCAAGACATCCTTTGCTCTTCCTGTTAGCAACAGTCTTAGATCTGGAGTTGGTGTTTGGGTCATGGTTAAAGAATCGCACTTCTAACTGCACCTTCCCAAGAACGATCTGCACCTTCCTCCCAGCCGCCGCATTCACCAAGTAAATCTCCCCGAAACGCTTTGTTTGGATTCGAAACGTATATTTTTTCGATTACGCCTGTCGGATAATTTGTGATGATCTCCTTTGCTCTTTCGAACCACAATTTTTCATCATTTAAGCTGATCGCTTCAAGTTCAAAAACCAACTGCTTGGATTTTAATGTCTACCCGGATGTCTGGTTCCGATAATAGATGTTGTATTCTTTTTCTGCTTCGAAGACAATGCAGCTGATCGAGGCGTCTGAGTCTGGATTATACCAACATAAAGCGCGCTCAATGAGCTTACATCCAAATCTATTTCTACGCTCAAGTTGTCTGGTACAGTCATGCCTTGCACGGAATGATATGTCGCTACGCTGGCGGAATTTTAGAGGAAATTGGTACAGAACGTATGTTTTTCTGAGGTTCTCGTACGTGCTGCTTCAAGAGCCATTGTTTCTTGTGGCGAGGGTGTATCTACAGGCTCGCGCTTGAGTTCGATATTCTCACCGTCCGCTCGCATAACGATGATAATGTTGTCGTCGATGTTGACAAGTGTTACCATCTCTGTGATTTCTCCATTTCTGTACCAATAGGGGAATCCTTCCGCCAACAAGAGGTACGGGAGATACTTTTCGCATCCACACGCATCATCCAGTGTAAGGGTCTCGTAGTCTGGGTTGGAAGAAGCTAAACGGTAGTAGGATCTTTCGGTTTTTGTGGTCGCTTGATTTTCTATCCAATTTGTTTCTTTCCGCCAACTTGACGTGGTAACTGGCCAAATATAAGTTTTTGGGGTTCGACGGTATCAAAAGCAGCCTTTTTCTATTATGGCACACCATTGAACAGGCTCGCCATCGGTTTTCATTATTATCCTCCAAGTTCTCAACCATCCATCGTATCTTGTCGACCACTTCGGCCAGGTCGGAATCTACGAAGCGCATCTGCCTATTAAGGGTCAAAGCCTGAACTCCGCTTCCGAATCTGAAAAGAGTTCCGTAGTTGGATTTTGGCAGATGTTTGCTGACCTTTATCGGGGTAAGTTGAGATCTGTCGCCCACGAAAACAAGATGTATCTTAAAGTATTCTCGCAAAATCAACAAGTACAAAAACGAAAGTGAAGGTACCATTGAATACTCGTCGACGATTATCAACGAATAACGCTTAATAAAAGTTTTACTGGCAACGTTCGCCACCGAGCTGTAGGTTTCGTAGGCGTCCTGACAATCTGACCAGCCGCTCCAGGCCTCCTCGTAGGTCATTTTTTGCGCAACGTAAAAGAAATTGGCATATAGATAGGGTCTTGGCGAACGGTCTGTACGGTATCAGATTCGACCGTTGACAGGCTATAACCGTGGCGTTGGGCTGCAAAGAACAAAGGTAGACATTAGAGTGGTTTTTTCCCGTACCTGGCGGTGCATCCAAAACAACTAAAGCTCCGCACCCACGAGTTCTATTTTTGTCTATGCAATTGGTTAAATATTTCAATAATGATGACTGCTCGGTAGTTAAAGCCAGCGATTTCATTTTCTCGTAGCTCTATAATCTATAAGCACGCATTAAACCCCAAATGGAAATGGTGTTTATGCACGCGATTCTGATGTTGTAGCTGAATTATTTAGCGAAGTCATCGATTGACGTGACGATCGTGCCGATCAATCCGCACACCCAAATAGAGCGGTACACGCAACGCTGACGGCACCTTGGTGCGCACATCGCCCGCAATGGTCTCCGGTTTTTTCAACGTTAGGGTCTTTCTGTCCAGCAGGTAGGACGAGTAAGTGTCGGAATAAGAAGACATTGTGGTAGCTAGCTCTTTATTTAAATACATTTCAAAAAATTCACTTTATTCAAAAGGACATAAACCCATTCTCTCTAATACAAATTCTGCTGCGGTTAGGTTAAATTTTACTGCACATATAAATCCAGACGCTTCACACCCTCGCATTAGTGTGGTTGCTCCGGATCTTATGGTTCCACGATGATAGTTGACAGGAGCAAGCGCTTGTAACAAGTTGAACTGCGACATACCCATCCGGGCCATCCTTTGCCCTCCGCCGACGAGACTATTGAATGCTGCGGTTAGTTCCTCAAAGTCGGGAACGAGAACTCCATCCGAACGGGGTCTTGGGCTTCAGCATGCTGCGCATCAGGTCTATATGCTGAATCGTCCCCTTTGCTCCCGATTCAACAATTTCCCGTAAAACACCACCTTCCGACGTTTCCAAATCCTCGAGGGGAACAGAGAGGTCGGCATTACATGCGGATTTTTTTACACACCAACGAGATGAAATCGTCACCCTCTTCGCGGCATACGGTCGATGCAAGTTCGAAGAAACTGGTTGCCCGCTGTTTTATCGACCCGCGCAAAGACGCCCAGATCGGGCTGTTGTCTCGAAATTCTTCGTCGTGACGACACAAAAGATGCTTGTGGAATTGGGAAAAAGAGTATCTGGAGCGGCCCAACGTGTCGTGTCTTATTCCATATTTCCACGTCAGTCTCCTAAGTTCCTCTATAGCCATCAGAGCATCATAACCGGGTGGTCCGCGACCTTTGAGATAGAAAATGGTCAGTTCATCTCCGTCTTGATCGGCATGAAGGCCAATCTATTACGAAGGGATTGACATGAATGGTGTGATCGGATGGATCTTCGTGATACAATGCCTCACAGGCATAAACGCAGGTGTTTGTGATGCTTGGTGCTCGATTGATCAGAATGATCGGACATAGCATGTCGACGTTTCTGAACACACACTTGGGTAGCTTCACGTAATGTGGCGACAAAGAGGACTCTATAGTTAGCGTCAATCTAGCTCCAGGAACCAGAAAGCCCAACAATTTATTTCTAATCATTGACGTCTTGCTCGTGAGTATATTTTTCAAATATCCACCCGAGAACTGATCTTCGCGAAACATCTTGTATCGCCGCTCCTCTTCCTCAGCACTACTGTTTTGCACACCAGAGCACGAGCAACATTCAAATTTCGTTTCGTATAAAACAATGCGGCGGCATCAATAGTGCGAAATGTGATGTATGAAGTATCCACACCAAGCCACTGCGAACAAACGGGGTGCACTCCACACATTTACATGTTGCCGACAAGCCATGTTGTCTGCATAAAAATACGTTATTAAAATCGGATCCCGCCACCGATAACACATCCCTGGCCGCAGACTGCTCAATTTCTGGTATACCTCTATTCGTGGTGGGAGTAACACAGTATGTGGCGTTCAAGAATAGAGGTTCGCCGTAGAAAGGTTTTTTTTATCTGAAGATTCATCTTGGCTCAAAGATGTCCTGCAGGTGTCCGTCTCCTAGTGTTGCGGAAAGATTCTTAACACGCTCCGGTGAGATACGCTTGCCTTCTACCTCCAACTCGAAGCTTTCGATCACATCTCCCCGCTTATATACCTGACGACGGCAAAGACGCGTTCCTTTTTGATATTCTACGTAGTCTAACACGTGCACTTCATCTGGTGCAGAAGATAATATCAGTTGTTTTTTGAGTCGAGCAAACCTATCGCTTTTTTCCGAAGCTTCTATGCTCGTTTTGAAGGTAACCTTGGGTTCGTGACAAAGTCTTTCTTTTGACAACAATTCTTTAGCCTCCCATTCGTCATCGTGTCCTCTTATCGTCTTCCTTATCACGTAGCCGTCTCCACGCCAAACTAATCTCCGCAAATGACTCGTCAATGCCGATAGGAGTCTGGCTCGCGCACCGTCGTCTTTTGGTTGGAAAAATATTGTAGTCTCCTCTTCTACGCGTTCCATCTTTTAAGATGTGTTGTACCGTTCTGGTGACCACGCAAAATCCAATTCTTCGTATAGTTCACGCTGAGAAACATCCATGGCGTCTGTTACCTCCTCCGAAAGACCTCTCGCGTCAAACACCCCCTTCCGCTGACACAACTACGTTTCGCATTAATACCATCCCCGCGCCTTGAATTGAACAAATCTATTTAATCCGAATTGAAATGGTGCCGCTTCGCCATTAACCAACGCGTACAACAATCTCAGAGATTTGTTGAGCGCATCCGAAAACAGGTTATTACAGCAGCTTTATCGAAAAACTCAGAGTTTGGTAATTCGTTTCGCGCGTTGATTAATAGTAAAACTCGCGATCGTATTCGAGGCCAAAACGCCTCGATAACCGGGACAGGCGGTCCCTTCTCCATTCTAATACTACGGCTGTTTTCCGATTCGGAAATCGCGTCCACCCTCAAAAATTCCAACCGCCTTAACGTGATGGCCGTTGCTACGATAACTAATATAGCGATCATGATATCGTATAGGGCACGGTTGGGATGTTGTAACAATCCCGACTTGAGATCTACTCCCACGCTATATTGTACCAAAGCGGACAGCTGGGCGGCATATTTACCGGGGATCTGGAACTGCCGGTTGGCGGGCGCATCTGTGATCTGCTTGAGCCGTACCTGCGCAAATTTGTCGGGATAAAGACGTTTCAATGTTTGCAGCACGCTGGATAAGTAATTTGGAGAAGGTGCTCTGCCGCCTTTCAAAACTGAATTTTTTAGTTTTTGCACGACCACCTGAACGCTATCGCGGTCTGGATATATTTTGTGTCTCGCCAGGAATCTTTGGTGCGATGTGATTACTTTAACGAGCGACCTAGATGCACCAATTGGTATATCCATTAAATAGATGTTAATTGTATGTATTCGGATTGTGCTGGCCTTTGGGTGTCGTAACGTGAGAATGTTGGCGAAAATCGATCTTAACACTTAATCTACTCATTTGCGCCTTTCCCTTACGATCGGAGTAACGAATCCGTTTGTGTAGAAAAAAATGGCGAATCATATAGTTATTGACGAATTCGTCACCAAGGAACTCAAAGTTCCGCGTACGGTGGCGATCACGGAGTCAGATGCCGCCCATAAACGAACTGCAAAGTATTGAGGTGTTTCGGGCCGCGCTATTTAGTAGCATTTACTGATGGAGCGCTGTACAAAATCTACGACAAAGATCATAAAAGTATCTCTGCACCCAAGATCGAACGTCGTATTACGGAAATATTTGAATCTGCATTTCCCCAAAAGCCGACCGTAATCGAGATATTTCCCGGCACCACACGTATATTGGCATCGGATATTCTGATGTTGGAAGGGAAAATGGTACATCTACAAGCGTATAGACTTCGCTTGGAGCATTACAAACGGTTTTGAAACCAAGAGGTAAGCTGGTGTGTGCAACTCCAAATTCGGATACGAACCGACCTCATCAACGCGCCTCCGTCAAATTCTAGACAAATGGTTGTTTTGAGGAGCCTGGACGAGTTTTCCAGCTTCATGGTCAATCATGTGGTCACCAAAGCCACCTCCACCAAACGCTTCGTCTGCGTAGGCGAGACCCTTTTTACCAGGGATAAGGTGGCCGTGTTGAAACGAGATCCTTTTGTCCACAATATGCAAACTCCGGTCGGTCTACAGAGATTATTGCTGACCACGATAGCGAGCAATCTGAAGAAACCAATCCAAGTGGACGCCATCAAATTGAAGACGACAAAAAATACCGTCTGGATATACTGAACGAGATTAAAGAAAACTATTTGGATGATTATGCAGCCGGTGAACGTGTAGAAGTAAAATATGCTGTCGAAGATAAAGGGTATTTGATCGCCTATTATAATCCCAAAAAATCTCATTCCCCACCTTTTCACATATTTGGCATAGTGAAGAAATTGTCCGCTGAGGTTGATAAATCACCTGCACAGCGGGACGATATTGAAAAGATGATAGTTTGGGATAATCAAGCTTTCAAGGAAAAGTGCGAAAGCTTGGTTATATTCAACAATGCGGTAATAGTAGATGTTGACGAAAAAAGTAAATTGGCACGAGAAAATATAATAAATACCACTGCTACTGTCGTTTCACAATACTCGCTTTCGATGCTTCGGGATTTGCCAGATCCACTGTCCATGGTTAGCACGCGACCACTGTCGTCGCCACTACTCTGCAACGATTCGAAGCTCATGCGGGCATTGAGAACCGTCAACGAATTCGTTACCTCAGTTTCCGTAGGTTTAGATGATTCTCAGTTGGTTTCTTCTGGATTTAGAGGACTACATGCACTCGATGAAATAGTCAACGCCGCGCTAACGGCAAAATTACTTCCTCTGGGCGGAAACGAAATTGGGAGAAGTTCGTGAGTCAATAGTACCGTATAAAAAACTGAGACAATCGGAGTAAGTAGACGCGTACTCTAATTTTTTTTTATGTTAGAATGGACTACTACTCATTTGGATTCTTCTGGTCTCTATTTGGATTAGCATTTGCGTTGCTGGGCTTCCTTGTAAATGGTCTATTTCCATTTTTAACACCCTTGAAATGTTCTGACTACCAGGATGATCATATAGCGGTTATTGCCGAAGGGTGATGAAATTCACGATCAATTCGTGATTTTAGTGTTCATATGTAGCACAAATGGCTATTTTTTTGACGTGCACAATCTCAAATTCGTGAATTTGCGTTCGTACATCATGTAGAATCGCAAATTCATGAATTTGCGTTCGTGTACCGTGCACAATCGCAAATTCGTGAATTTGCGTTCGTACATCATGTAGAATCGCAAATTCATGAATTTGCGTTCGTGTACCGTGCACAATCGCAAATTCGTGAATTTGCGTTCGTACATCATGTAGAATCGCAAATTCATGAATTTGCGTTCGTGTACCGTGCACAATCGCAAATTCGTGAATTTGCGTTCGTACATCATGTAGAATCGCAAATTCATGAATTTGCGTTCGTGTACCGTGCACAATCGCAAATTCGTGAATTTGCGTTCGTGCACCGTGCACAATCGCAATTTCAAGAATTTGCGTTTGTACATCATAAAAAAATTCATTTCTTGTTTCGCAGTCGAGAAGATAGAAGCGTCGTCAAAATCGATACGATCCAAACAATTATCAAAATAGCTATTCCACCACTTTTTATCTGTTCAATTGTGAGGTTTATAGTCCAAGGAAGGGCTGGCTGCGGCACCGATCGGGCATAATATACTAAGCTTTCCTCAGCGGGACCCATTGTTATGGTTTGTGTATTGGGAAAAATAAGGACTGGGCGAGTCAAATCTAAAGTTTTCATTTGTGTTATTATCGACTGCGTTCGAAAGCATTTACCCAAAGTAGTGGCCCATAGCCTGACCCAGAATACGTTGGCGTAAGTGGGATCTCGAATGGTATAGCAAGGCGCATCATCGATATATTCATATCGCCAAGCGGTGGTTGGTATTCCCACAGTCAACTATATCGTTCGCGCCAATCTTCATTTAGTATCCGGAACAAGTGGTGTAAACCAACTGCAAAATATTCATCCAATTCCGACTACGTGCACAATCGGTTAAGTATGGGGCGTTTATAATGACGAACTTTGTCGGCCAATTAGATATGAGGGCTCTTATGATGTTCGGCGCGGATTCCAGTCGCAGATCTTTGGTTTGATCTATTAACGAAGGTAAGGTGGGGAGCCTTAGATCTATAGGTGAAATTTGCCGTGAATTAGTAGAATCCACTTTGCGCGCGAGCATCATCTCGGTGGGTGGAAACGATCGCAGAGCGGCTCCTAATGCTTTTGTCGAATTGATACTTAATCGTTGACCAAGAAGGTTTCGTCCCGCTTCCGCCAAAGTGGAAGCATCCGAGAAATCTATGCTGCCGTACAAAGAGTACTCGCTTGTGCAGATTTGATGAGGAGTCGGCGAAGTCTGCATCTCGACGAAGTAAGAGGTCGACATTGCTTTGAGCAAATTAATGAGGCGGCCATCCTTGTATCCGACCGATACTAGACTTCGAATCAAGACCGATGGTCCCAGTAAAGAATGGGCTTCCCTCATCTTCAGCGATCTGCCGGTATTTATTTCGTACGACAATCCGCATATTAAATATGAATACACGGATTTGGAATCTGATGGGTCAAAGTTAGTTACATAATACAAAGCACGCTCGCATTCTGATGGTATAAACAATAGAGAATCGGATACTTCCAACAACTCCCAATAAGTCATATTGGTATCGAAGAGGCTTACCGCGCGATCTACAGCGGCTACGAGTTCCGAAGAGGGTATTTCCGTATACATCCCACGCTCGACGATGAAAACGCCATTGTCGCCTATGCTAATTTTCCACCCTCTGAACCAAGGGAAAATAGTTATTATCGCCACGTTGGTAGCCACGCATCCCGAACACATCGGTTAACGTTGTCTATACCTCCAGACACTATTTTCGGATATTGGGAAAATAATGATCTCACGGTCGAGGCATCGAGATAGCCCGAACAACCGCCGACTCCCGTGCTTTGTATAGATCGTTGCGCGCTATTTATTTGTAGGTTACATTCCAATATTTCGGGAACGGATGCGTTTATATTTTGTAGCTCGAAAAAATGTAGCAGAGCCCAAACTATCAAGAAGTTGGCCTATTATCATCGTGGTTTGATCTTCCGTTTCCAGCTGCGAGAACTGGTCTCGGGCTTCATCTAAATTACGGGCTAGTCCTGGGAATTCATCCTTGAGCGTGTTATTCAATCCGTTCAAGGAATTCGATAACGAGAGGGCTAACTGAATAATTTTGATAATCGAGTGCGAGTCTTCTACTCAATGCGTATATGAGCATTCTCAGAGAAGTTAGACCACCATCTCTATAAATGGAGATCAGTTCTGTCGCTGGTATACCCAAGGCAGCCGATATCAAAGTAAGGGTCTCGTTTTCCAAATCGACGGGAGAAGAATTTGTATCGTTAGAAACCACCCAACCCACCGGGGAATTTTTCGCAATTGATCTCATCTTGAGGTGGAGCTATAACTTCACAATTCGCGCGAGGTTCGTCGTCGAGTTCTGAAATTATTCCAAATACTTCAGGTTGTGTACGGCGCTTGATAATTTGAAAATGCAACCAAGTTTACGCCACAATTCGAAGTTGTGTAATACTTCTTCTACGGTGCTCGATTCGAATGCCGCATCCACGGTCGTCAGTACCGAACTGGTCAAATCCCATCGTCGAGATAGGCTGCATTGTTCAACATCACTAAAGTTCTAAACACCGATTCGTCCGATAGCGAAATGTTTACCCATGGTAATATCGAAGAAGCGTCTAAAGTCATAATGATTCGAATAAATCACTCATTACTCGATTCTCTTGATTAGTCGTATTATAATGCGTCACAGTGGTGTATTCGCTTCGGTGTCTCATAAAACGACGCAATTCTGAAGGCGGTAACCGCGTAATGAGTATTGAACCCATAATTTTTCGTATTGATTGAATCCCTAAGGTTCCGACGGGCGCGCCTTGCGGCAATTTCCTAGCCGCCCATGCTCTCAGCGTTTGATTTATGGTAGATCTTTGGTAGGCAATCAATTGTTTCCGCGTTTCGGAAATAGTCTTTGTATGTGTGGAAGAACTGAATCGAATATGGCTCGATTTACCAACACGATTATTGACCTCGCTCTCTTTTTTGTTTTTATGGGAATGGGTCTTCCCATCTGCAATAGCGGCAAGTGTTCCTTGTGCAATCTTAGTATCTCCGATCCGCGCAAGCTGGTACTCAGAACCAATGCAATCACCAAGCAAACGGCTACTTCGGGCGTTTGGCTTCGAGCAGTTTTTAATATCGAACCAGATTCTAAAACTATACTTCGGATCGCATTCTCCTGATCATCGTTAAGGTACGTTGAACGAGATGCATTCAAAGACGCAAAATCTTCTTCGCTAAAAATTTTGTTCCCAGAAATTTTATTCAATGCATAACCTAATCTAATCGCTGTAGACCTAGAAAATTTACCGTTGGTAAGACGAGCGAGAATCACCCCTGCGTTTCCTTCGGGATCATTTACAAACGCATCCAAATCATTTGAGAATATCTTTTTCAGATAAGCATTGGTGGCGGTCGTGAATTCGTTAGGAAATGCTAAATCTTTAAAACATTCTCGGCTCATCTCTAAAAATCTATGATGAGATTTACGTTCAGTGGAATACAAGCCAAGTACAATGTTCTTTCTTATTCTCTATCTAGTTATCGTTGGGGAAGCCCATTTTACGGAGGTGCCTCGTTGGGGAAGCCCATTTTACGGAGGTGCCCTGTACGGAATATGGGGAGGTTTTGGTATGCAGCGGAACGGAGGGTCTTCACAATCAATTTGGATGCTCCTTCAAGTCGCTAAGAACCAAATCCGTTGACGCAGAATTTGCACACATAAATGACTTGGTTATAGCGTTTCACTCTTGTTATCCCAGGACACATACAATTTCCCTTTCTGGAAACAGCATCAAAAAAATTACCGCAGAAATCTTCGCCAACTCTTCTAGTTTGACCAAAGTAATTTTGTCATACAACCCACTGGATCACATCGATAAAGATAGCTTTTTGGGTACAAACTTGGAGTACCTGGATGTATCTTTTACTCAACTTGCGACCAAATCTCGTGAACCCCTATTGCTGGGAAGAGGATACTTGAAGATTCTGTACGCCACCCGCACAAGCATCGCGACCGATCTGGAAGCGCTGCGTATAATGCGATGTGAAGGGAGAATTCACTTCACCAATGAAGAAGACGACGTTGAACAACACGAAATGATAGACTGCTTAAATGGCCTGGTTAGTAAAGCCGCAATTCCGGGCGAGTGCCTGTGGTCAACAAACGGGCAACCTACTTGCTACGATCAGAGTTATATTCCGTGCGTCGGTCGTTCTACTCAAGAATTGACACTAACTTCCAATATGCTAGAAGATCTTTCGCCAAACGATTTAGGCTGCTATCCGAATTTGAAGAAATTGCGTATCCCGAGTGGCCAAGTGAAATCCATCGGCTCTGCAACATTCAATAATAATCTTCTATTAACCGAGCTGGATCTGTCATACAACCCAGTAACCGATATTGATGCGGATGTATTTGTGCATCTTCCAATGCTAAAAATTCTGATTTTGCGCGGAACCAAATTATCAGAGTTGAATATAAAATCATCCAGCCTCGAAAAATTAGACATAAGCAAAACCAGAATTCGCGAACCGGACGATGTTTCATTAAAGCTATTACCTTCATTGACACATTTAGATATTTCGGAGAACCAACTGACTCGATTAGGCCCAATTCCCGACTTGTCCAAATTAGTTTTTCTTTACGCTTGCCATAATCGGTTTTCGGATTGTTGCGGAAGAAATAAAAGGCACTGCGGGAGTGGACTTGTTTTGAATATAAATGAAGCGTATATATGTTGCGGCGAACAAGCGGACTGTGATGAGCCGCTAACGGAATGGGACGAATTTGTATGTATTTTATTTCTTATCGCATCAATTGTTTGCACGTTGGTATTTTTGTTCAGATATTCCACCACAGAAAGATATAGCAAAATAAAAAAAATAACATTAAAGCAATTTTTTATGTGCTATACCGAATCGATTGGATCAACACTTGGATGTTGGAAATTTGATTGGAGAGGTGTTCTCCGTATTCAATTTGTAATGACTTGGATGATTTTATAATAAACTATTTTTTGTTCTCTATTCTATTGAATTTGTCGACGTTTGTGCACCATGCGCGAACGCAAATTCATGAATTTGCGATTGTGCACGGTACACGAACGCAAATTCACGAATTTGCGATTGTGCACGGTACACGAACGCAAATTCACGAATTTGCGATTGTGCACGGTACACGAACGCAAATTTACGAATTTGCGAATTTACAAGATGTACGAACGCAAATTTACGAATTTGCGATTGTGCACGGTGCACGAACGCAAATTCATGAATTTGCGAATTTACAAGATGTACGAACGCAAATTTACGAATTTGCGATTGTGCACGGTGCACGAACGCAAATTCATGAATTTGCGAATTTACAAGATGTACGAACGCAAATTTACGAATTTGCGATTGTGCACGGTGCACGAACGCAAATTCATGAATTTGCGAATTTACAAGATGTACGAACGCAAATTCGTGAATTTGCGATTCTACATCATGTACGAACGCAAATTCACGAATTTGCGATTGTGCACGATGCACAAACACAAATTCATGAATTTGCGAATTTACAAGATGTACGAACGCAAATTCATGAATTTGCGATTCTACATGATACCAAAATAAAAAAATAACATTAAAGCAATTTTTTATGTGCTATAGCGAATCGATTACCCAAAGCGCCCGAGGCCAGGTTCGTCGGCCCAAGATACTCATCTTGGGTAGATCCTATGGTATTTAAATCCAATGAAACAGTACCACATTTATTTCCAAAATTAGTCAAAGCCGTTCCCAAGCAAGGGGGAAGATTGTTGATGGCCAAATAATCCGAGTTAACAGTAAAGCAATCGTAAGGTTGTTGACTCTTTCCTTCTAGCGTCTCGCGAAAGCAACTCGTACAAGTACTTTTCACATCCGAAGAGTTTAAATTTTTGACGCGCGTAACAGCGGAATCGCCGCAATCACAACTCCATCCGGTAGCGCTGACATTTGCACCCACTGTACGATGAGCTCTGTAGATTGTGTTCGTGCAAGGATCCCGTAATGGATGAAACCTATTCAGTGGGTGTGGCAACCACGCATTTCCATCTTGATCGTCTCCAAATTTGCATCTGAATCGGTACTGACCATCTGCAAGTAATTCATCCTCGTTAGTCATCTCCACAGTACTAGGGTCTACCGCTTCGTTTCGATTATAATCCCATAATACCCCGCCTGTATCGTATGCAGCATCGGAACATGCAACAATCCTATCACCCGTCGATCCACCAAATAAATTAGGATACTTTGTACGACACGTGGTTCCCGAGAGTGTTGCTACCACGTAGGTAGTCCTAAGGTTACAATTTGGTGGATTTATTATGCACCAAACTCCCGAGGTGAGTCTAGTTCCTCTGTGATAATATTCGTCGGCATCGCTGATTTGTACGACCGTACCATTTGACCCACAAGCAGTCTTACAGGTTAATTCTAGAGCAGGAGTATATTCTTGCGCCAGCCACACCGCAGAGTCTTGGCATTTTTGGACATTTTGAACGTCGGCATTGTTAGTTTCCAGAGTTACAGAGGGTAGATTTTGTAACGCATTCGCATTTATCAGTTTGGATAGCTCTTCATCTGCCAATGCCGCATCTAATTTGGATACGTAGGCCGTGTATGAAGTGAGATCGACGCGTGGTAGAGATATCATAATTATTAACACTATACACAAAATGGCAGACAATATTGTCACACCCCACGACACCGGCCATCCCGACATTATACCTGACGATGTGACTGATGCCTACATCCGAGAATTAATGATAGCTTATGTAAAACGTGACAAGTACGCTATGTCTTTCTTGAAAAATAAAAGTAAAGTTGACATAAATGAAGTAATTAATTTTCATCAAGTTTCTACAGCTGCCGCACCAACAGTCACCTTGATACGCATTGGTAAAAACATCGTGAAGGGTTCCTTGAAAATGGCCAAAGGAAAATTCATTAAACAATTCCCATAAACAATTCCCAGTATTAGACTACCTGAAGCCCGAAAATATCGACACGCAAGTTTCCGAAAGTGAGTACATGGCAATTCTTAAATTCGTCGAAAAATAAAAGTAAAAAACCCGCAAATTTGTGGGTGACTGTGGGAATGAACATGCTGATGCAGTTGTTTAGCGATTCTATAGGTGCTCTGGCCACATCAGTGGAAGAGAGTAAGAAAGAATCTGAATTTGAAATCGATTATTTCGTCATTAAATCCGCAACAACAACAGATCTCCGACTCTGTCCCACCTTCAGCGGAACCCACCCTCAATCGTTGCCTTTGACCCGAACAACCAAACGAAATAACTCTGGCCCAAGTTGAAAACACCTACACCCCCCCCTCCGAAGAGACATTACGTGATCTTTTGAAGACTAAGAAATGGGAAGATTTGCCAGTAGTAGATCCTTATTCCCTCTGAAAATCAAAAATGCTGCTGATGAGGCAGTCGTAAAGTGAGGGAGAACCCGAACGCAAACCCTCGGATGAAGAATCATCATCCTCGTCCATTTCGGCATTTTTCTGATCTGGAAGATGAAATGGAAAGAGGGGTTCCGGATGGGGATAAAGAACGTGTGGTCTGACGTTTGATGCTGGCACGAAAAATGTTGTACCAGAAATTCAATTTGGGGGAAAAAGCGTAAACGTCGCTATAAGCCGGATATGGTTGGGTGTGACGAAAAAAATCAAGCAAATAGACAAACACACCCGATGATATTTCATAAATATACATTATTACAGGACGTGAAATTATTAACTCGAAAGTAAACTACGATCATTGCATTTATTCACCATTACGGCAGCTGCGACCACGGCAATGATGCTATTTGCCGCACTTGCCCAGGAATCAGTAGTAATATCGTGCACCGAATGGAACGGAAGAAATGCATACTATTGCATTGAAGGAGAATTCGACAACATTTCTGGGGATTCGATATCACAATGGTTTAAATCCCATGGTGGGCAAAAAATATCTCTTTTACCCATCAGACTACTGGATCCTGAATCTAAAGATGATTTAACTATAAATTTATTGTTTGATGAACCATATTTGGTGAATTACATGGATGTGGAGGTGTTAAAATTAGATATCCAGTAAACATATCAAAAAGTTATCACCTCGATTGTGACTCGTGCGTAAAATATACTAGTTTTGTACCACAATCTGCTGTGGTCTGTGCGTTTGCCTCAAGGATGGGAAAATAACGTTTGCCAATAGAGATAAATCAATTTTTATTTAAACCCAATACAATCAACTTAAACTAAATCCATCAACTACAACCTCGTGAGGACCGAATCCTCCAACCAAGCTGCGCTGCATGATTACTCTGACATCCCTCTCGTTGTCAGCGAGTAAACGTGTCGTCGCTTTAGTCCAGAAAATTATTTGATGCAAATGTTCGTCGATGGGACAGCATATGCCCTCGGCTTCGAAGCTCAGACGCCTGTCGTAATCGGTGGCTGGTTCCAAATCGTCCGCCATTCGCCTGAGGGTGCGTTGCGGATCTGCGCCGCTTCAACGCCTCGATTGGCGTTGTCCATTCCCCCGTCGCTTCAAATTGTCGACGTTCATCAAGAGGGTCGCTAATGTAACGTACACCACCAAGCTTTGAGCGTCGGTCTTTGTCTCTATGGACAAATCGTTTCGTGTTCTGCATGTAGCAGAAATAGAAGGCCCAAGATGTTAGAAAAGCTGGTGGTTTGTTCGCAAATCTTTTGATTTCTTTACAATCCGAACAAAAAACAATTCTTTCCACATGATCGTCGTTTTGCAAATGATGAAGTATACTTCGCCATTTGGGATTCTTCACGTACACCTCAACGATGCTTTCCGATAACCAAACATGTGGCAGCCACATCGGACACCAGTCTCATACCGCTCACGATTCGGTCGTCCCTCTTTTTTTCGACACTATTCGAACCCACTTTGGATCTTTTGCTTTCGAATATAAAATATCAGCTTGAAGTTGCGGCAGTGAATGGTACGTCAAACGTTTCTTCCTTGGTTCGTAGACGTTTGACATTCAAAACAGCTTGCGATTTTTCGCTTTGAAGCCTCACGCTGCAATGTACGCCGAGTGGATGAACATCGGCGTTCTCCAGATTATTTTTGGACGACATCAATACACGAACAGCAGACACATTTCCACATTCCCCGAGACCCGCACTCGTCGGTTGCCAATTGAACCAGGAATCGGAATGATACGACATTGCCCAAGTCAATTCGCGGCAAGATGTTGGAAAGTTGCTCCCAGGCCCCGCGACCAGTCGATCGTACCACCGTTGAAGAGTTTTGCATTCGCTCCAAGTTAGTGTTTATTTTTCTTCACCGTCTCGGTCTTCTTCTTCTCGAAGTTCTGGATGGCCGTATCCATCGGGGCCGAAAATTAAAAGTGGTTTCTTGGCCGGTGGCGGATGATGTGTTTCGTCGTCTGGTTGCACCACTTTCAAGGCGTTAAGATTTGGCACCAA
>NW_026963109.1:12500-20935 GCF_032445375.1 Bacillus rossius redtenbacheri | reverse complement strand
GGCCTGCGGGACTCTGTAATATATTGAGCCGGGAGCCAGAAAATTCTGGCGGCGACCGAAGCCTCCGCGGCCGGGGAAATAATCCTCGGTAATTTTACATGTTAAATTAACATGTGTATTAACACAGGCTGGGAGAAGCAAGCCTGCGGGTCGCTGCAATATATTGAGCGGGGAGCCAGAAAATTCTGGCGGCGACCGAGGCCTCCGCGGCCGGGGAAATAATCCTCGGTAATTTTACATGTTAAATTAACATGTGTATTAACACAGGCTTGGAGAAGCAAGCCTGCGGGACTCTGCAATACATTGAGCGGGGAGCCAGAAAATTCTGGCGGCGACCGCGGCCTCTGCGGCCAGGGAAATAATCCTCGGTAATTTTACATGTTAAATAACCATGTGTATTAACACAGGCTGGGAGAAGCAAGCATGCGGGACTCTGCAATATATTGAGCAGGGAGCCAGAAAATTCTGGCTGCGACCGAGGCCTCTGCGGCCGAGGAAATGGTCATTGGTAATTTTACATGTTAAATTAACATGTGTTTTAACACAGGCTGGGAGATGCAGGCATTCTGGACTTAGAAAAATTTCGAGCAGGGGCCCGAGAAATTCTCCCGGCGACCGAGGCCTCCGCGGCCGGGAGAACTCTCGAAAACCACCTCGTTCGTGGTTGTTTGCCGTGCGGGGCGAATCGGGAAATCTAGCAAATAGCTGAAGACATTCTCCCGGCGATGGAGGCCTCGGCGGCCGGGAAAAACGCCCGCGCTCGGGCGTTGCGCGCCCCCTTGGCAAGGCCCATTTTGGGTTATATAGGGGGTAGTGGTGTCCCGAGGGGAAAAAATTAACATGTTAAATACTGCTCCCAGGCAATTGTAAAATGTCTCGGCGACGGAAGGCACCACTACCCGGCATATTTACGCCCCTCGGACTCCGTGCGCCAGCCTGTAATAGCGAATCGGGACTTAGAAAAAAAATTCGAGCAGGGAGCCAGAACATTTTCCCGGCGATCGAGGCCTCCGCGGCCGAGGAATTTGTCATTGGTGATTTTGCATGTTAAATTAACATGTGTATTAACACAGGCTTGGAGAAGCAAGCCTGCGGGACTCTGCAATACATTGAGCGGGCAGCCAGAAAATTCTGGCGGCGACCGAGGCCTCCGCGGCCGGGGAAATAATCCTCTGTAATTTTACATGTTAAATTAACATGTGTATTAACACAGGCTTGGAGAAGCAAGCCTGCGGGACGCTGCAATACATTGAGCGGGGAGCCAGAAATTTCTGGCGGCGACCGAGGCCTCTGCGGCCGGGATAATAATCCTTGGTAATTTTACATGTTAAATTAACATGTGTATTAACACAGGCTGGGAGAACTAGGCATTCTAGACTTTGAAAAATTTCGAGCAGGGGCCGGAGAAATTCTCCCGGCGACCGAGGCCTCCGCGGCCGGGAGAACTCTCGGCGCTCGGGCTCCGCGTCTACCCATGGGGAGCGGGAAGCCAGAAAATTCTGGCGGCGACCGAGGCCTCCGCGGCCGAGGAAATGGTCCTTGGTGATTTTACATGTTAAATTAACATGTGTATTAACACAGGCTGGGAAAAGCAAGCCTGCGGGACTCTGCAATATATTGAGCGGGGAGCCAGAAAATTCTGGCGGCGACCGAGGCCTCCACGGCCGGGGAAATAATCCTCGGTAATTTAACATGTTAAATTAACATGTGTATTAACACAGGCTTGGAGAAGCATGCCTGCGGGACTCTGCAATACATTGAGCGGGGAGCCAGAAAATTCTGGCGGCGACCGAGGCCTCTGCGGCCGAGGAAATGGTCATTGGTAATTTTACATGTTAAATTAACATGTGTATTAACACAGGCTGGGAAAAGCAAGCCTGCGGGACTCTGCAATATATTGAGCGGGGAGCCAGAAAATTCTGGCGGCGACCGAGGCCTCCACGGCCGGGGAAATAATCCTCGGTAATTTAACATGTTAAATTAACATGTGTATTAACACAGGCTGGGAGAAGCAGGCATTCTGGACTTTGAAAAATTTCGAGCAGGGGCCGGAGAAATTCTCCCGGCGACCGAGGCCTCCGCGGCCGGGAGAACACTCGGCGCTCGGGCTCCGCGTGTACCCGCGGCAAGGCCCATGTTGGGTTATATAGGGGGTAGTGGTGTCCCGAGGGGGAAAAAATTAACATGTTAAATACAGCTTCCAGGCAATAGAAAAATGTCTCGGCGACGGAAGGCACCACTACCCGGCGAATTCCCGCCCCTCTGACTCCGTGCGCCAGCCTGTAATAGCGAATCGGGACTTAGAAAAAATTCGAGCAGGGAGCCAGACAATTCTGTCGGCGACCGAGGCCTCCGTGGCCGGGGAAATAATCCTCGGTAATTTTACATGTTAAATTAACATGTGTATTAACACAGGCTTGGAGAACCAAGCCTGCGGGACTCTGCAATACATTGAGCGGGGAGCCAGAAAATTCTGGCGGCGACCGAGGCCTCCGCGGCCGGGGAAATAATCCTCGGTAATTTTACATGTTAAATTAACATGTGTATTAACACAGGCTTGGAGAACCAAGCCTGCGGGACTCTGCAATACATTGAGAGGTGAGCCAGAAAATTCTGGCGGCGACCGAGGCCTCCGCGGCCGAGGAAATGGTCCTCGGTGATTTTACATGTTAAATTAACATGTGTATTAACACAGGCTGGGAGAAGCAAGCCTGCGGGACTCTGCAATATATTGAGCGGGGAGCCAGAAAATTCTGGCGGCGACCGAGGCCTCCACGGCCGGGGAAATAATCCTCGATAATTTAACATGTTAAATTAACATGTGTATTAACACAGGCTGGGAGAAGCAGGCATTCTGGACTTTGAAAAATTTCGAGCAGGGGCCGGAGAAATTCTCCCGGCGACCGAGGCCTCCGCGGCCGGGAGAACTTCGGCGCTCGGGCTCTGCGTGTACCCACCGCAAGGCCTATTTTGGGTTTTATAGGGGGTAGTGGTGTCTCTGGAGGGAAAAAATACACGGTAAATATTGCAGCCAGAGCCTATGGCAATCTGTTGGCGACCGAGGCCTCCACACCCCGGCAAATTTTCGGCTCTCGGACTGTGTGTATTCCACTGGAGACAGGCCTGCGGGACTCTGTAATATATTGAGCCGGGAGCCAGAAAATTCTGGCGGCGACCGAGGCCTCCGCGGCCGAGGAAAAGGTCATTGGTAAAATTACATGTTAAATTAACATGTGTATTAACACAGGCTGGGAGAAGCAGGCATTCTGGACTTAGAAAAATTTCGAGCAGGGGCCCGAGAAATTCTCCCGGCTACGAGGCCTCCGCGGCCGGGAGAACTCTCGGCGCTCGGGCTCCGCGTCTACACATGGGGAGCGGGCAGCCAGAAAATTCTGGCGGCGACCGAGGCCTCCGCGGCCGAGGAAATGGTCCTTGGTGATTTTACATGTTAAATTAACATGTGTATTAACACAGGCTGGGAGAAGCAAGCCTGCGGGTCGCTGCAATATATTGAGCGGGGAGCCAGAAATTTCTGGCGGCGACCGAGGCCTCCGCGGCCGGGGAAATAATCCTCGGTAATTTTACATGTTAAATTAACATGTGTATTAACACAGGCTTGGAGAAGCAAGCATGCGGGACTCTGCAATATATTGAGCAGGGAGCCAGAAAATTCTGGCTGCGACCGAGGCCTCTGCGGCCGAGGAAATGGTCATTGGTAATTTTACATGTTAAATTAACATGTGTTTTAACACAGGCTGGGAGATGCAGGCATTCTGGACTTAGAAAAATTTCGAGCAGGGGCCAGGGAAATTCTCCCTGCGACCGAGGCCTCCGCGGCCGGGAGAACTCTCGAAAACCACCTCGTTCGTGGTTGTTTGTCGTGCGGGGCGAATCGGGAAATCTAGCAAATAGCTGAAGACATTCTCCCGGCGATGGAGGTCTCGGCGGCCGGGAAAAACGCCCGCGCTCGGGCGTTGCGCGCCCCCTTGGCAAGGCCCATTTTGCGTTATATAGGGGGTAGTGGTGTCACGAGGGGAAAAAATTAACATGTTAAATACTGCTCCCAGGCAATTGTAAAATGTCTCGGCGACGGAAGGCACCACTACCCGGCATATTTACGCCCCTCGGACTCCGTGCGCCAGCCTGTAATAGCGAATCGGGACTTAGAAAAAAAATTCGAGCAGGGAGCCAGAACATTTTCCCGGCGATCGAGGCCTCCGCGGCCGAGGAATTTGTCATTGGTGATTTTGCATGTTAAATTAACATGTGTATTAACACAGGCTTGGAGAAGCAAGCCTGCGGGACTCTGCAATACATTGAGCGGGCAGCCAGAAAATTCTGGCGGCGACCGAGGCCTCCGCGGCCGGGGAAATAATCCTCTGTAATTTTACATGTTAAATTAACATGTGTATTAACACAGGCTTGGAGAAGCAAGCCTGCGGGACTCTGCAATACATTGAGCGGGGAGCCAGAAATTTCTGGCGGCGACCGAGGCCTCTGCGGCCGGGATAATAATCCTTGGTAATTTTACATGTTAAATTAACATGTGTATTAACACAGGCTGGGAGAACTAGGCATTCTGGACTTTGAAAAATTTCGAGCAGGGGCCGGAGAAATTCTCCCGGCGACCGAGGCCTCCGCGGCCGGGAGAACTCTCGGCGCTCGGGCTCCGCGTCTACCCATGGGGAGCGGGCAGCCAGAAAATTCTGGCGGCGACCGAGGCCTCCGCGGCCGAGGAAAAGGTCATTGGTAATATTACATGTTAAATTAACATGTGTATTAACACATGCTGGGAGAAGCAGGCATTCTGGACTTTGAAAAATTTCGAGCAGGGGCCGGAGAAATTCTCCCGGCGACCGAGGCCTCCGCGGCCGGGAGAACTCTCGGCGCTTGGGCAGCGCGTCTACCCATGGGGAGCGGGCAGCCAGAAAATTCTGGCGGTGACCGAGGCCTCCGCGGCCGAGGAAATGGTCCTTGGTGATTTTACATGTTAAATTAACATGTGTATTAACACAGGCTGGGAGAAGCAGGCATTCTGGACTTAGAAAAATTTCGAGCAGGGGCCGTTGAAATTCTCCCGGCGACCGAGGCCTCCGCGGCCGGGAGAACTCTCGGCGCTCGGGCTCCGCGTGTACACGCGTCAAGGCCCATTTTGGGTTATATAGGGTGTAGTGGTGTCTCTGGAGGGAAAAAATACACGGTAAATATTGCAGCCAGAGCCTATGGCAATCTGTTGGCGACCGAGGCCTCCACACCCCGGCAAATTTTCGGCTCTCGGACTGTGTGTATTCCACTGGAGACAGGCCTGCGGGACTGTGCAGTATATTGAGCGGGGAGCCAGGAAAATCTCCCGGCGACCGAGGCCTCCGCGGCCGAGGAAATGGTAATTGGTGGTTTTGCATGTAAAATTAACATGTGTATTAACACAAGCTGGGATGAGAGGAATTTGGCGGCGACCGAGGCCTCCTCACCCCGGCAAAATATCAGCTACCGGGCTCTGCATATTCCTACAGAAGCAGGCCTGCAGGACTCTGCAATATATTGAGCGGGAACCAGAAAATTCTGGCGGCGACCGAGGCCTCCGCGGCCGAGGAAAATTGTCATTGGTGGTTTGCATGTAAAATTAACATGTGTATTAACACAAGCTGTGACCAGAGGAATTTGGCGGCGACCGGGGCCTCCACACCCCGGCAAAATATCAGCTACCGGGCTCTGCTTATTCACATTCAAGCAGGCATTAGGGACTCTGAAAAGTTTCGGGCGGGGAGCCAGAAAATTCTCCCGGCCACAGAGCCCTCCCTCCCGAGAGTCTGTGTAAATGCCTGTTATACAGGCCCCATGAATTCCAGCCTTATAGGTTATTTTAAGTCTCCGTTCGTGGTTGTTCGTAAACAACTGCGATTCGGGATTTTGACCTATTTCCTATGATCATGTTCCCGGAAGTTAGCCAGCCTCTTTCAGTCAAAATCTCATATTTTGGGTACCTTTGTGAACCCATCGATAGGCCCATTTTGGGTATATTAGGGGGACATGCAATCGGGAAAAATTGGAATTATTTGCAATATGGAAAGAATATGTACATAAATGAAAAGGGAGTCCCCCCGAGTTTTCTCGCCCTATATATATTGCAAAAATATCCAATTAATTATTGTGGAACCTGTAGCACCTTTCTATGAAGCAGAATTAACATTACAGAACGGTTTGAATGCTACCACCTCAGTTTCTCTACAATGCATTGGATTTCAAAGAGGTGAATTACTGTGGATGGTACTGTTGTATGGCTAACAAATCGTCTGGGAAACAATGCAGAATTAAATTAAGAAGGTTGTATGTTTTCTGTTACATGGTGGAGGTGCCCTCTAGTACACAGTAAAATGTTTTGTGGACTGCAGCTCCTTGAGGAATTAATTCAGTATGGGTCTTGTAGTGGTCTGAAAGTGGATGATGAAAAAGAATGTATAATGGTATTCAGAGCACCTCGCGGTGAAGCGGACATGCTACCTCAAAATGCTTGATTGATTCATGCCCAGTTCCCCCAAGAAGCGGTACATTGAAAAAATTGATTTACTTTGTGGATGATACTAGCAAATACTATCCGCTGGGGGAAGTAAGCAGAAATTTGGTGGTCGTATGTTTGTTACATGGTAGAGGTGCTTTCTAGTACACAATGAAATGCTTGGTGTACCGCTGCTCCTTGAAGAATTAATTCCATATGGGTCTAGCCGTGGTCTTAACTGTGAACACGAAGAACTATCTAAAGTGGCCTATCTGTCTGAACTGCAATACACAAGCTGCGAGCCAATGCTATACCTTTCTCAGGTAACGAGCTCTTGTGCGGCGATTCGATTGGATGCGAAATGGTGGGGAACGCGTGTCCGGTCGTCTTAACCAAGTAATGGTTCCCCTCTGTTAACAATGAAATGTTTGATGGATCGCAGCTCCCTGAGAGACAAGTTTCAAAGGGGTTAGTCGCGGTCTTCAATCCTGGCCAAGGTGCAGTCACCATCTATAAGAGATACCTGCTTTACTGAAGGGTAGCAAGAGTTCCCTTGCCCGCATGTTGCTCCGTGGGGGTATATCAGTATAAAGGTAGAAGAAGCCATGATCGGAGCTTCGGTGGATGAGATTGGCGGAGAAGACATGTTCTTGTCTATCTGGTAGATCAGGGGGGTGGCAGCTGATCCGGAGAAAGCAAGCGGACTCCCGATGTTCCGTCGACTCCCAATGTACACTTGAAACATGCACATTTGGGTGGCGAGGGGGCGTTGTGGCCATCCGAAAACATGTCTTCATCTCTCTTATTGGTGGACCGCTGCTCCTTGAAGAATTAATTCCATATGGGTCTAGTCTTGGTGATAACTGTGAACACTAAGAACTATCTAAAGTGGCCTATCTGTCTGAACTGCAATACACTAGCTGCGAGCCAATGCTATACCTTTCTTAGGTAACGAGCTCTTGTGCGGCAATTCGATTGGATGCGAAATGGTGGGGAACGCGTGTCCTATCGTCTTAACCAAGTAATGGTTCCCCTCTGTTAACAATGAAATGTTTGATGGATCGCAGCTCCCTGAGAGACAAGTTTCAAAGGGGTTAGTCGCGGTCTTCAATCCTGGCCAAGGTGCAGTCACCATCTATAAGAGATACCTGCTTTACTGAAGGGTAGCAAGAGTTCCCTTGCCCGCATGTTGCTCCGTGGGGGTATATCAGTATAAAGGTAGAAGAAGCCATGATCGGAGCTTCGGTGGATGAGATTGGTGGAGAAGACATGTTCTTGTCTATCTGGTAGATCAGGGGGGTGGCAGCTGATCCGGAGAAAGCAAGCGGACTCCCGATGTTCCGTCGACTCCCAATGTACACTTAAAACATGCACATTTGGGTGGCGAGGGGGCGTTGTGGCCATCCGAAAACATGTCTTCATCTCTCTTATTGGTGGACCGCTGCTCCTTGAAGAATTAAATCCATATGGGTCTAGTCTTGGTGATAACTGTGAACACTAAGAACTATCTAAAGTGGCCTATCTGTCTGAACTGCAATACACTAGCTGCGAGCCAATGCTATACCTTTCTCAGGTAACGAGCTCTTGTGCGGCAATTCGATTGGATGCGAAATGGTGGGGAACGCGTGTCCTATCGTCTTAACCAAGTAATGGTTCCCCTCTGTTAACAATGAAATGTTTGATGGATCGCAGCTCCCTGAGAGACAAGTTTCAAAGGGGTTAGTCGCGGTCTTCAGCCCTGGCCAAAGGTGTTTAGAAATGAATACTTTTCGGACCAGTGGGCAAATTAGTTCACAGCGAGCCCACGGGCCAACGGTCTGCTCCCGCAGTGGGCCGCGCCCGAATGTGGGCACCGATCATATAATTTGAAATCCACTCGCCAAGTACCATGCGAGTTTCTAAGAGCGCGATATATTCGCCAGTGAAAGCCTTGGAAGTT
>NW_026963109.1:0-2500 GCF_032445375.1 Bacillus rossius redtenbacheri | reverse complement strand
CCTCTCAGGCAATATTAGGTTAGGTTAGGTTAGGTTAGGTTAGGTCATTGTATTTAATAATTTAAAAAAATTTCCCCTCTCAGGCAATATTAGGATTGGTTAGGTTAGGTTAGGTTAGGTTAGGTCAGGTCATTTTATTTAATAATTTTTAAATTTTTTTTTACTTTTAGGCAAGGTTAGGTTAAGATAGGTTAGGTAAGGTCATTGTATTTAATTATTTAAAAAAAATTCCCCTCTCAGGCAATATTAGGTTAGGTTAGGTTAGGTTAGGTTAGGTTAGGTTAGGTTAGGTTAGGTCAGGTCATTGTATTTAATAATTTTTAAATTTTTTTTACTCTCAGGCAAGGTTAGGTTAGGTTAGGTTAGGTTAGGTAAGGTTAGGTTAAGTTAGGTTAGGTTAGGTTAGGTTAGGTTAGGTTAGGTTAGGTTAGGTTAGGTTAGGTTAGGTTAGGTTAGGTTAGGTTAGGTTAGGTTAGGTTAGGTTAGGTTAGGTTAGGTTAGGTTAGGTTAGGTTAGGTTAGGTTAGGTTAGGTTAGGTTAGGTTAGGTTAGGTTAGGTTAGGTTATGTTAGGTTAGGTTAGGTTAGGTTAGGTTAGGTTAGGTAAGGTCATTGTATTTAATTATTTAAAAAAATTTCCCCTCTCAGGCAATATTAGGTTAGGTTAGGTTAGGTTAGGTTAGGTTAGGTTAGGTTAGGTTAGGTCAGGTCATTGTATTTAATAATTTTTAAATTTTTTTTTACTTTTAGGCAAGGTTAGGTTAAGTTAGGTTAGGTTAGGTCATTGTATTTGATTATTTAAAAAAAATTCCCCTCTCAGGCAATATTAGGTTAGGTTAGGTTAGGTTAGGTTAGGTTAGGTTAGGTTAGGTTAGGTTAGGTTAGGTTAGGTTAGGTTAGGTTAGGTTAGGTTAGGTTAGGTTAGGTTAGGTTAGGTTAGGTTAGGTTAGGTTAGGTTAGGTTAGGTTATGTTAGGTTAGGTTAGGTTAGGTTAGGTTAGGTTAGGTTAGGTTAGGTTATGTTAGGTTAGGTTAGGTTAGGTTAGGTTAGGTTAGGTAAGGTCATTGTATTTAATTATTTAAAAAAATTTCCCCTCTCAGGCAATATTAGGTTAGGTTAGGTTAGGTTAGGTTAGGTTAGGTTAGGTTAGGTTAGGTCAGGTCATTGTATTTAATAATTTTTAAATTTTTTTTTACTTTTAGGCAAGGTTAGGTTAAGTTAGGTTAGGTTAGGTCATTGTATTTGATTATTTAAAAAAAATTCCCCTCTCAGGCAATATTAGGTTAGGTTAGGTTAGGTTAGGTTAGGTTAGGTTAGGTTAGGTTAGGTTAGGTTAGGTTAGGTTAGGTTAGGTTAGGTTAGGTTAGGTTAGGTTAGGTTAGGTTAGGTTAGGTTAGGTTAGGTTAGGTTAGGTTAGGTTAGGTTAGGTTAGGTTAGGTTAGGTTAGGTTAGGTTAGGTTAGGTTAGGTTAGGTTAGGTTAGGTTAGGTTAGGTTAGGTTAGGTTAGGTTAGGTTAGGTTAGGTTAGGTTAGGTTAGGTTAGGTTAGGTTAGGTTAGGTTAGGTTAGGTTAGGTTAGGTTAGGTTAGGTTAGGTTAGGTTAGGTTAGGTTAGGTTAGGTTAGGTTAGGTTAGGTTAGGTTAGGTTAGGTTAGGTTATGTTAGGTTAGGTTAGGTTAGGTTAGGTTAGGTTAGGTAAGGTCATTGTATTTAATTATTTAAAAAAATTTCCCCTCTCAGGCAATATTAGGTTAGGTTAGGTTAGGTTAGGTTAGGTTAGGTTAGGTTAGGTTAGGTCAGGTCATTGTATTTAATAATTTTTAAATTTTTTTTTACTTTTAGGCAAGGTTAGGTTAAGTTAGGTTAGGTTAGGTCATTGTATTTGATTATTTAAAAAAAATTCCCCTCTCAGGCAATATTAGGTTAGGTTAGGTTAGTTAGGTTAGGTTAGGTTAGGTTAGGTTAGGTTAGGTTAGGTTAGGTTAGGTTAGGTTAGGTTAGGTTAGGTTAGGTTAGGTTAGGTTAGGTTAGGTTAGGTTAGGTTAGGTTAGGTTAGGTTAGGTTAGGTTAGGTTAGGTTAGGTTAGGTTAGGTTAGGTTAGGTTAGGTTAGGTTAGGTTAGGTTAGGTTAGGTTAGGTTAGGTTAGGTTAGGTTAGGTTAGGTTAGGTTAGGTTAGGTTAGGTTAGGTTAGGTTAGGTTAGGTTAGGTTAGGTTAGGTTAGGTTAGGTTAGGTTAGGTTAGGTTAGGTTAGGTTAGGTTAGGTTAGGTTAGGTTAGGTTAGGTTAGGTTAGGTTAGGTTAGGTTAGGTTAGGTTAGGTTAGGTTAGGTTAGGTTAGGTTAGGTTAGGTTAGGTTAGGTTAGGTTAGGTTAGGTTAGGTTAGGTTAGGTTAGGTTAGGTTATGTTAGGTTAGGTTAGGTTAGGTTAGGTAGGTTAGGTAAGGTCATTGTATTTAATTATTTAAAAAAATTTCCCCTCTCAGGCAATATTAGGTTAGGTTAGGTTAG
>NW_026963108.1:0-21000 GCF_032445375.1 Bacillus rossius redtenbacheri | reverse complement strand
CTTAGGCAGGCACTTAGGCAGTAAATTAGGCAGGCAATTGGGCAGTTAATTAGGCAGGCAATTGGGCAGGCAATTAGGTAGTAATTAGGCAAGCAATTAGGCAGGCAGGCAATTAGGCAGGCAGGCAATTAGGCAGACAGGCAATTAGGCAGGTAATTAAGCAGTTTATTAGGAAGGCAGTCAATTTGGCAGGTAATAAGGCAGGCAATTAGGCAGGCTATTAGGCAGATAATTAGGCAGGCAATTAGGCAGGCAATTAGGCAGGCAATTAGGCAGTTAATTAGGCAGGCAATAAGGCAGATAATTAAGCAGGCAATCAGGTTGTTTATTAGGAGGTCAATTAGGCAGGCAATTAAACAGTTAATTAGGCAGTTAATTGGGCAGTTAATTAGGCAGTTATATAGGCAGGCAATTAAGCAGATAATTAGGCAGGCAATAAGGCAGGCAATTAGGCAGGCAATTAGGCAGATAATTAAGCAGGCAATTAGGCAGTTAATTAAGCGGTCAATTAGGCAGGCAATTGGGCAGTTAATTAGGCAGGCAATTAAGCAGATAATTAGGCTGTTAATTAGGCAGGCAATTAAGCAGATAATTAGGCAGTTAATTAGGCAGGCAATTAAGCAGGCAATTAGGCAGTTAATTAGGCGGTCAATTAGGCAGGCAATTGGGCAGTTAATTAGGCAGGCAATTGGGCAGTTAATTAGGCAGTTAATTAGGCAGGCAATTATGCAGATAATTAGGCAGTTAATTAGGCAGGCAATTAACCAGATAATTAGGCAGGCAATATGGCAGATAATTAAGCAGGCAATTAGGCAGTTAATTATAAGGTCAATTAGGCAGGCAATTAGGCATTTAATTTGGCAGTTAATTAGGCAGGCAATTGTGCAGTTAATTAGGCAGGCCATTGGGCAGGCAATAAGGCAGTTAATTAGACAGGCAATTAGGCAGGCAATTGGAAAGGCAAATAAGCAGGCAAATAGGCAGGCAATAAGGCAGTTAATTTGACAGGCATTTAGGCAGGCAATTAGGTAGTAATTAGGCAAGCAATTAGGCAGGCAGGCAATTAGGCAGGCAGGCAATTAGGCAGACAGGCAATTAGGCAGGTAATTAAGCAGTTTATTAGGAAGGCAGTCAATTTGGCAGGTAATAAGGCAGGCAATTAGGCAGGCTATTAGGCAGATAATTAGGCAGGCAATTAGGCAGGCAATTAGGCACCTAATTAGGCGGTCAATTAGGCCAGCAATTGGGCAGTTAATTATGCAGTTAATTAGGCAGGCAATTGGGCAGTTAATTAGGCAGTTAATTAGGAAGGCAATTAGGCAGATAATTAGGCAGTTAATTAGGCAGGCAATAAAGCAGATAATTAGGCAGGCAATTAGGCAGATAATTAAGCAGGCAATTAGGCAGTTAATTAGGCGGTCAATTAGGCAGGCAATTAGGCAGTTAATTAGGCAGTTAATTAAACAGGCAATTGGGCAGTTAATAAGACATGCAAATAATCATTTAATTAGTCAGTTAATTAGGTAGGCAATTGTGCAGTTAATTAGGTAGTTAATTAGGCAGGCAATTAGGCAGGCAATTAGGCAGTTAATTAGGCAGGCAATAAGGCAGATAATTAAGCAGGCAATCAGGTTGTTTATTAGGAGGTCAATTAGGCAGGAAATTAGGCAGTTAATTAGGCAGTTAATTAGGCAGGCAATTGTGCAGTTAATTAGGTATTTAATTAGGCGGGCAATTAGGCAGTTAATTAGGCAGGCAATTAGGCAGGCAAATAGGCAGGCAAATAGGCAGATAATTAAGCAGGCAATCAGGCAGGCAATTAGGCAGGCAATTAGGCAGGCAATTAGGCAGGCAATTAGGCAGGCAATTAGGCAGGCAATTGGGCAGTTAATTAGGCAGTTAATTAGACAGGCAATTAGGCAGTTAATTAGGTGGTCAATTAGGCAGGCAATTGGGCAGTTAATTAGGCAGTTAATTAGGCAGGCAATTGAGCAGTTATTAAGGCAGTTAATTATTCAGGCAATTAAGCAGATATTTAGGCAGTTAATTTGGCAGGCAATTAAGCAGATAATTAGGCATGCAATTAGGCAGATAATTAAGCAGGCAATTAGGCAGTTGATTAGGCAGTCAATATTGCAGGCAATTAGGCAGTTAATTAGGCAGTTAATTAGGCAGTTAATTAGGCAGGCAATTGGGCAGGCACTTAGGCAGTTAATTAGGCAGGCAATTGGGCAGTTAATTAGGCAGTTAATTAGGCAGGCAATTAGGCAGTTAATTAGGCAGTTATATAGGCAGGCAATTAAGCAGATAAATAGGCAGGCAATTTGGCAGGCAATTAGGCAGGTAATTAGGCAGATAATTAAGCAGGCAATTAGGCAGTTAATTAGGCAGGCAATTAGGCAGGCACTTAGGCAGTTAATTAGGCAGGCAATTAGGCACATAATAAGGCTGGCAATTAGGCAGTTAATTAGGCAGGCAATTAGGCAGATAATTAAGCAGGCAATTATGCAGTTATTTAGGCAAGCAATTAGGCAAGCAGGCAATTAGGCAAGCAGGCAAATATGCAGGCAATTAAGCAGTTAATTAGGCAGGCAGGCAATTTGGCAGGTAATTATGCAGGCTATTAGGCAGTTAATTAGGCTATCAATTAGGCAGGCAATTGGTCAGTTAATTAAGCAGTTAATTAGGCAGTTAATTAGGCAGTTAATTAGGCAGTTAATTAGGCTGGCAATTAAGCAGACTATTAGGCAGTTAATTAGGCAGGCAATTAAGCAGATGATTAGGCAGGCAATTAGGCAGATAATTAAGCAGGCAATTAGGCGGTCAATAAGGCAGGCAATTAGGCAGTTAATTAGGCAGTTAATAAGCCAGGCAATTGGGCAGTTAATTAGGCAGTTAATTAGGAAGGCAATTAGGCAGATATTTAGGCATTTAATTAGGCAGGCAATAAAGCAGATAATTAGGCAGGCACATAGGCAGTTAATTAGGCAGGAAATTAGGCACATAATAAGGCAGGCTATTAGGCAGATAATTAGGCAGGCAATTAGGCAGGCAATTAGGCACCTAATTAGGCGGTCAATTAGGCCAGCAATTGGGCAGTTAATTATGCAGTTAATTAGGCAGGCAATTGGGCAGTTAATTAGGCAGTTAATTAGGAAGGCAATTAGGCAGATAATTAGGCAGTTAATTAGGCAGGCAATAAAGCAGATAATTAAGCAGGCAATTAGGCAGTTAATTAGGCGGTCAATTAGGCAGGCAATTAGGCAGTTAATTAGGCAGTTAATTAAACAGGCAATTGGGCAGTTAATAAGACATGCAAATAGGCATTTAATTAGTCAGTTAATTAGGCAGGCAATTGTGCAGTTAATTAGGTAGTTAATTAGGCAGGCAATTAGGCAGGCAATTAGGCAGTTAATTAGGCAGGCAATAAGGCAGATAATTAAGCAGGCAATCAGGTTGTTTATTAGGAGGTCAATTAGGCAGGAAATTAGGCAGTTAATTAGGCAGTTAATTAGGCAGGCAATTGTGCAGTTAATTAGGTATTTAATTAGGCGGGCAATTAGGCAGTTAATTAGGCAGGCAATTAGGCAGGCAAATAGGCAGATAATTAAGCAGGCAATCAGGCAGGCAATTAGGCAGGCAATTAGGCAGACAATTAGGCAGGCAATTAGGCAGGCAATTAGGCAGGCAATTGGGCAGTTAATTAGACAGGCAATTAGGCAGTTAATTAGGTGGTCAATTAGGCAGGCAATTGGGCAGTTAATTAGGCAGTTAATTAGGCAGGCAATTGAGCAGTTATTAAGGCATTTAAGTAGGCAGGCAATTAAGCAGATAATTAGGCTGCAATTAAGCAGTTAATTAGGCAGGCAATTAGGCAGGCAATTAGGCAGTTAATTAGGCAGTTAATTAGGCAGGCAATTAGGCAGTTAATTAGGCGATCAATTAGGCAGGCATTTAGGCAGTTAATTAGGCGGTCAATTAGGCAGGCAATTAAACAGTTAATTAGGCAGTTAATTAGGCAGGCAATTGGGCAGTTAATTAGGCGGTTAATTAGACAGGCAATTAGGCAGTTAATTAGGTGGTCAATTAGGCAGGCAATTGGGCAGTTAATTAGGCAGTTAATTAGGCAGGCTATTGAGCAGTTATTAAGGCAGTTAATTATTCAGGCAATTAAGCAGATATTTAGGCAGTTAATTTGGCAGGCAATTAAGCAGATAATTAGGCATGCAATTAGGCAGATAATTAAGCAGGCAATTAGGCAGTTGATTAGGCAGTCAATATTGCAGGCAATTAGGCAGTTAATAAGGCAGTTAATTAGGCAGGCAATTGGGCAGTTAATTAGGCAGTTAATTAGACAGGCAATTAGGCATTTAATTAGGCAGTTAATTAGGCAGGCAATAAGGCAGATAATTAGGCAGGCAATTAGGCAGGCAATTAAGCAGGCAATTAGGCAGACAATTAGGCAGATATATGAGAAGGCAATCAGGCAGTTAATTAGGCAGGCAATTAGGCAGGCACTTAGGCAGTTAATTAGGCAGGCAATTGGGCAGTTAATTAGGCAGTTAATTAGGCAGGCAATTAGGCAGTTAATAAGCGGTCAATTAGGCAGGCAATTGGGCAGTTAATTAGGCAGGCAATTAGGCAGGCACTTAGGCAGTTAATTAGGCAGGCAATTAGGCACATAATAAGGCAGGCAATTAGGCAGTTAATTAGGCAGGAAATTAGGCAGGAAATTAGGCAGGCAATTAGGAAGTAAATTAGGCTGGCAATTAGGCAGGCAATTAAGCAGGCAATAAGGCAGTTTATTAGTCAAGCAATTAGGCAGGCAATTAGGCAGGTAATATAGCAGGCAATTATGCAGTTATTTAGGCAAGCAATTAGGCAAGCAGGCAATTAGGCAAGCAGGCAAATATGCAGGCAATTAAGCAGTTAATTAGGCAGGCAGGCAATTTGGCAGGTAATTATGCAGGCTTTTAGGCAGTTAATTAGGCTATCAATTAGGCTATCAATTAGGCAGGCAATTGGTCAGTTAATTAAGCAGTTAATTAGGCAGTTAATTAGGCAGTTAATTAGGCTGGCAATTAAGCAGACTATTAGGCAGTTAATTAGGCAGGCAATTAAGCAGATGATTAGGCAGGCAATTAGGCAGATAATTAAGCAGGCAATTAGGCGGTCAATAAGGCAGGCAATTAGGCAAATAAATAGGCAGTTAATAAGGCAGGCAATTGGGCAGTTAATTAGGCAGTTAATTAGGAAGGCAATTAGGCAGATATTTAGGCATTTAATTAGGCAGGCAATAAAGCAGATAATTAGGCAGGCACATAGGCAGTTAATTAGGCAGGAAATTAGGCACATAATAAGGCAGGCAATTAGGCAGTTAATTAGGCAGGCAGGCAATTTGGCAGGTAATTATGCAGGCTATTAGGCAGTTAATTAGGCTATCAATTAGGCAGGCAATTATTCAGTTAATTAAGCAGTTAATTAGGCAGTTAATTAGGCAGTTAATTAGGCAGTTAATTAGGCTGGCAATTAAGCAGACTATTAGGCAGTTAATTAGGCAGGCAATTAAGCAGATGATTAGGCAGGCAATTAGGCAGATAATTAAGCAGGCAATTAGGCGGTCAATAAGGCAGGCAATTAGGCAGATAAATAGGCAGTTAATAAGGCAGGCAATTGGGCAGTTAATTAGGCAGTTAATTAGGAAGGCAATTAGGCAGATATTTAGGCATTTAATTAGGCAGGCAATAAAGCAGATAATTAGGCAGGCACATAGGCAGGAAATTAGGCAGTTAATTAGGCAGTTAATTAGGCAGGCAATTGTGCAGTTAATTAGGTATTTAATTAGGCGGGCAATTAGGCAGTTAATTAGGCAGGCAATTAGGCAGGCAAATAGGCAGATAATTAAGCAGGCAATCAGGCAGGCAATTAGGCAGGCAATTAGGCAGGCAATTAGGCAGGCAATTAGGCAGGCAATTAGGCAGGCAATTAGGCAGGCAATTGGGCAGTTAATTAGACAGGCAATTAGGCAGTTAATTAGGTGGTCAATTAGGCAGGCAATTGAGCAGTTATTAAGGCATTTAATTAGGCAGGCAATTAAGCAGATAATTAGGCTGCAATTAAGCAGTTAATTAGGCAGGCAATTAGGCAGGCAATTAGGCAGTTAATTAGGCAGTTAATTAGGCAGGCAATTAGGCAGTTAATTAGGCGATCAATTAGGCAGGCATTTAGGCAGTTAATTAGGCAGGCAATAAGGCAGATAATTAAGCAGGCAATCAGGTTGTTTATTAGGAGGTCAATTAGGCAGGCAATTAAACAGTTAATTAGGCAGTTAATTGGGCAGTTAATTAGGCAGTTATATAGGCAGGCAATTAAGCAGATAATTAGGCAGGCAATAAGGCAGGCAATTAGGCAGGCAATTAGGCAGATAATTAAGCAGGCAATTAGGCAGTTAATTAAGCGGTCAATTAGGCAGGCAATTGGGCAGTTAATTAGGCAGGCAATTAAGCAGATAATTAGGCTGTTAATTAGGCAGGCAATTAAGCAGATAATTAGGCAGTTAATTAGGCAGGCAATTAAGCAGGCAATTAGGCAGTTAATTAGGCGGTCAATTAGGCAGGCAATTGGGCAGTTAATTAGGCAGGCAATTGGGCAGTTAATTAGGCAGTTAATTAGGCAGGCAATTATGCAGATAATTAGGCAGTTAATTAGGCAGGCAATTAACCAGATAATTAGGCAGGCAATATGGCAGATAATTAAGCAGGCAATTAGGCAGTTAATTATAAGGTCAATTAGGCAGGCAATTAGGCATTTAATTTGGCAGTTAATTAGGCAGGCAATTGTGCAGTTAATTAGGCAGGCCATTGGGCAGGCAATAAGGCAGTTAATTAGACAGGCAATTAGGCAGGCAATTGGAAAGGCAAATAAGCAGGCAAATAGGCAGGCAATAAGGCAGTTAATTTGACAGGCATTTAGGCAGGCAATTAGGTAGTAATTAGGCAAGCAATTAGGCAGGCAGGCAATTAGGCAGGCAGGCAATTAGGCAGACAGGCAATTAGGCAGGTAATTAAGCAGTTTATTAGGAAGGCAGTCAATTTGGCAGGTAATAAGGCAGGCAATTAGGCAGGCTATTAGGCAGATAATTAGGCAGGCAATTAGGCAGGCAATTAGGCACCTAATTAGGCGGTCAATTAGGCCAGCAATTGGGCAGTTAATTATGCAGTTAATTAGGCAGGCAATTGGGCAGTTAATTAGGCAGTTAATTAGGAAGGCAATTAGGCAGATAATTAGGCAGTTAATTAGGCAGGCAATAAAGCAGATAATTAGGCAGGCAATTAGGCAGATAATTAAGCAGGCAATTAGGCAGTTAATTAGGCGGTCAATTAGGCAGGCAATTAGGCAGTTAATTAGGCAGTTAATTAAACAGGCAATTGGGCAGTTAATAAGACATGCAAATAATCATTTAATTAGTCAGTTAATTAGGTAGGCAATTGTGCAGTTAATTAGGTAGTTAATTAGGCAGGCAATTAGGCAGGCAATTAGGCAGTTAATTAGGCAGGCAATAAGGCAGATAATTAAGCAGGCAATCAGGTTGTTTATTAGGAGGTCAATTAGGCAGGAAATTAGGCAGTTAATTAGGCAGTTAATTAGGCAGGCAATTGTGCAGTTAATTAGGTATTTAATTAGGCGGGCAATTAGGCAGTTAATTAGGCAGGCAATTAGGCAGGCAAATAGGCAGGCAAATAGGCAGATAATTAAGCAGGCAATCAGGCAGGCAATTAGGCAGGCAATTAGGCAGGCAATTAGGCAGGCAATTAGGCAGGCAATTAGGCAGGCAATTGGGCAGTTAATTAGGCAGTTAATTAGACAGGCAATTAGGCAGTTAATTAGGTGGTCAATTAGGCAGGCAATTGGGCAGTTAATTAGGCAGTTAATTAGGCAGGCAATTGAGCAGTTATTAAGGCAGTTAATTATTCAGGCAATTAAGCAGATATTTAGGCAGTTAATTTGGCAGGCAATTAAGCAGATAATTAGGCATGCAATTAGGCAGATAATTAAGCAGGCAATTAGGCAGTTGATTAGGCAGTCAATATTGCAGGCAATTAGGCAGTTAATTAGGCAGTTAATTAGGCAGTTAATTAGGCAGGCAATTGGGCAGGCACTTAGGCAGTTAATTAGGCAGGCAATTGGGCAGTTAATTAGGCAGTTAATTAGGCAGGCAATTAGGCAGTTAATTAGGCAGTTATATAGGCAGGCAATTAAGCAGATAAATAGGCAGGCAATTTGGCAGGCAATTAGGCAGGTAATTAGGCAGATAATTAAGCAGGCAATTAGGCAGTTAATTAGGCAGGCAATTAGGCAGGCACTTAGGCAGTTAATTAGGCAGGCAATTAGGCACATAATAAGGCTGGCAATTAGGCAGTTAATTAGGCAGGCAATTAGGCAGATAATTAAGCAGGCAATTATGCAGTTATTTAGGCAAGCAATTAGGCAAGCAGGCAATTAGGCAAGCAGGCAAATATGCAGGCAATTAAGCAGTTAATTAGGCAGGCAGGCAATTTGGCAGGTAATTATGCAGGCTATTAGGCAGTTAATTAGGCTATCAATTAGGCAGGCAATTGGTCAGTTAATTAAGCAGTTAATTAGGCAGTTAATTAGGCAGTTAATTAGGCAGTTAATTAGGCTGGCAATTAAGCAGACTATTAGGCAGTTAATTAGGCAGGCAATTAAGCAGATGATTAGGCAGGCAATTAGGCAGATAATTAAGCAGGCAATTAGGCGGTCAATAAGGCAGGGCAATTAGGCAGTTAATTAGGCAGTTAATAAGCCAGGCAATTGGGCAGTTAATTAGGCAGTTAATTAGGAAGGCAATTAGGCAGATATTTAGGCATTTAATTAGGCAGGCAATAAAGCAGATAATTAGGCAGGCACATAGGCAGTTAATTAGGCAGGAAATTAGGCACATAATAAGGCAGGCTATTAGGCAGATAATTAGGCAGGCAATTAGGCAGGCAATTAGGCACCTAATTAGGCGGTCAATTAGGCCAGCAATTGGGCAGTTAATTATGCAGTTAATTAGGCAGGCAATTGGGCAGTTAATTAGGCAGTTAATTAGGAAGGCAATTAGGCAGATAATTAGGCAGTTAATTAGGCAGGCAATAAAGCAGATAATTAAGCAGGCAATTAGGCAGTTAATTAGGCGGTCAATTAGGCAGGCAATTAGGCAGTTAATTAGGCAGTTAATTAAACAGGCAATTGGGCAGTTAATAAGACATGCAAATAGGCATTTAATTAGTCAGTTAATTAGGCAGGCAATTGTGCAGTTAATTAGGTAGTTAATTAGGCAGGCAATTAGGCAGGCAATTAGGCAGTTAATTAGGCAGGCAATAAGGCAGATAATTAAGCAGGCAATCAGGTTGTTTATTAGGAGGTCAATTAGGCAGGAAATTAGGCAGTTAATTAGGCAGTTAATTAGGCAGGCAATTGTGCAGTTAATTAGGTATTTAATTAGGCGGGCAATTAGGCAGTTAATTAGGCAGGCAATTAGGCAGGCAAATAGGCAGATAATTAAGCAGGCAATCAGGCAGGCAATTAGGCAGGCAATTAGGCAGACAATTAGGCAGGCAATTAGGCAGGCAATTAGGCAGGCAATTGGGCAGTTAATTAGACAGGCAATTAGGCAGTTAATTAGGTGGTCAATTAGGCAGGGCAATTGGGCAGTTAATTAGGCAGTTAATTAGGCAGGCAATTGAGCAGTTATTAAGGCATTTAAGTAGGCAGGCAATTAAGCAGATAATTAGGCTGCAATTAAGCAGTTAATTAGGCAGGCAATTAGGCAGGCAATTAGGCAGTTAATTAGGCAGTTAATTAGGCAGGCAATTAGGCAGTTAATTAGGCGATCAATTAGGCAGGCATTTAGGCAGTTAATTAGGCGGTCAATTAGGGCAGGCAATTAAACAGTTAATTAGGCAGTTAATTAGGCAGGCAATTGGGCAGTTAATTAGGCGGTTAATTAGACAGGCAATTAGGCAGTTAATTAGGTGGTCAATTAGGCAGGCAATTGGGCAGTTAATTAGGCAGTTAATTAGGCAGGCTATTGAGCAGTTATTAAGGCAGTTAATTATTCAGGCAATTAAGCAGATATTTAGGCAGTTAATTTGGCAGGCAATTAAGCAGATAATTAGGCATGCAATTAGGCAGATAATTAAGCAGGCAATTAGGCAGTTGATTAGGCAGTCAATATTGCAGGCAATTAGGCAGTTAATAAGGCAGTTAATTAGGCAGGCAATTGGGCAGTTAATTAGGCAGTTAATTAGACAGGCAATTAGGCATTTAATTAGGCAGTTAATTAGGCAGGCAATAAGGCAGATAATTAGGCAGGCAATTAGGCAGGCAATTAAGCAGGCAATTAGGCAGACAATTAGGCAGATATATGAGAAGGCAATCAGGCAGTTAATTAGGCAGGCAATTAGGCAGGCACTTAGGCAGTTAATTAGGCAGGCAATTGGGCAGTTAATTAGGCAGTTAATTAGGCAGGCAATTAGGCAGTTAATAAGCGGTCAATTAGGCAGGCAATTGGGCAGTTAATTAGGCAGGCAATTAGGCAGGCACTTAGGCAGTTAATTAGGCAGGCAATTAGGCACATAATAAGGCAGGCAATTAGGCAGTTAATTAGGCAGGAAATTAGGCAGGAAATTAGGCAGGCAATTAGGAAGTAAATTAGGCTGGCAATTAGGCAGGCAATTAAGCAGGCAATAAGGCAGTTTATTAGTCAAGCAATTAGGCAGGCAATTAGGCAGGTAATATAGCAGGCAATTATGCAGTTATTTAGGCAAGCAATTAGGCAAGCAGGCAATTAGGCAAGCAGGCAAATATGCAGGCAATTAAGCAGTTAATTAGGCAGGCAGGCAATTTGGCAGGTAATTATGCAGGCTTTTAGGCAGTTAATTAGGCTATCAATTAGGCTATCAATTAGGCAGGCAATTGGTCAGTTAATTAAGCAGTTAATTAGGCAGTTAATTAGGCAGTTAATTAGGCTGGCAATTAAGCAGACTATTAGGCAGTTAATTAGGCAGGCAATTAAGCAGATGATTAGGCAGGCAATTAGGCAGATAATTAAGCAGGCAATTAGGCGGTCAATAAGGCAGGCAATTAGGCAAATAAATAGGCAGTTAATAAGGCAGGCAATTGGGCAGTTAATTAGGCAGTTAATTAGGAAGGCAATTAGGCAGATATTTAGGCATTTAATTAGGCAGGCAATAAAGCAGATAATTAGGCAGGCACATAGGCAGTTAATTAGGCAGGAAATTAGGCACATAATAAGGCAGGCAATTAGGCAGTTAATTAGGCAGGCAGGCAATTTGGCAGGTAATTATGCAGGCTATTAGGCAGTTAATTAGGCTATCAATTAGGCAGGCAATTATTCAGTTAATTAAGCAGTTAATTAGGCAGTTAATTAGGCAGTTAATTAGGCAGTTAATTAGGCTGGCAATTAAGCAGACTATTAGGCAGTTAATTAGGCAGGCAATTAAGCAGATGATTAGGCAGGCAATTAGGCAGATAATTAAGCAGGCAATTAGGCGGTCAATAAGGCAGGCAATTAGGCAGATAAATAGGCAGTTAATAAGGCAGGCAATTGGGCAGTTAATTAGGCAGTTAATTAGGAAGGCAATTAGGCAGATATTTAGGCATTTAATTAGGCAGGCAATAAAGCAGATAATTAGGCAGGCACATAGGCAGGAAATTAGGCAGTTAATTAGGCAGTTAATTAGGCAGGCAATTGTGCAGTTAATTAGGTATTTAATTAGGCGGGCAATTAGGCAGTTAATTAGGCAGGCAATTAGGCAGGCAAATAGGCAGATAATTAAGCAGGCAATCAGGCAGGCAATTAGGCAGGCAATTAGGCAGGCAATTAGGCAGGCAATTAGGCAGGCAATTAGGCAGGCAATTAG
Organism: Bacillus rossius redtenbacheri; assembly: GCF_032445375.1. Taxonomy (NCBI): domain Eukaryota; kingdom Metazoa; phylum Arthropoda; class Insecta; order Phasmatodea; family Bacillidae; genus Bacillus; species Bacillus rossius. The sequence goes on along the minus strand of NW_026963108.1, from coordinate 9,052 downwards.
GCAGGCAATTGGGCAGTTAATTAGACAGGCAATTAGGCAGTTAATTAGGTGGTCAATTAGGCAGGCAATTGAGCAGTTATTAAGGCATTTAATTAGGCAGGCAATTAAGCAGATAATTAGGCTGCAATTAAGCAGTTAATTAGGCAGGCAATTAGGCAGGCAATTAGGCAGTTAATTAGGCAGTTAATTAGGCAGGCAATTAGGCAGTTAATTAGGCGATCAATTAGGCAGGCATTTAGGCAGTTAATTAGGCGGTCAATTAGGCAGGCAATTAAACAGTTAATTAGGCAGTTAATTAGGCAGGCAATTGGGCAGTTAATTAGGCGGTTAATTAGACAGGCAATTAGGCAGTTAATTAGGTGGTCAATTAGGCAGGCAATTGGGCAGTTAATTAGGCAGTTAATTAGGCAGGCAATTGAGCAGTTATTAAGGCAGTTAATTATTCAGGCAATTAAGCAGATATTTAGGCAGTTAATTTGGCAGGCAATTAAGCAGATAATTAGGCATGCAATTAGGCAGATAATTAAGCAGGCAATTAGGCAGTTGATTAGGCAGTCAATATTGCAGGCAATTAGGCAGTTAATAAGGCAGTTAATTAGGCAGGCAATTGGGCAGTTAATTAGGCAGTTAATTAGACAGGCAATTAGGCATTTAATTAGGCAGTTAATTAGGCAGGCAATAAGGCAGATAATTAGGCAGGCAATTAGGCAGGTAATTAAGCAGGCAATTAGGCAGACAATTAGGCAGATATATGAGAAGACAATCAGGCAGTTAATTAGGCAGGCAATTAGGCAGGCACTTAGGCAGTTAATTAGGCAGGCAATTGGGCAGTTAATTAGGCAGTTAATTAGGCAGTTAATTAGGCAGGCAATTAGGCAGTTAATAAGCGGTCAATTAGGCAGGCAATTGGGCAGTTAATTAGGCAGGCAATTAGGCAGGCACTTAGGCAGTTAATTAGGCAGGCAATTAGGCACATAATAAGGCAGGCAATTAGGCAGTTAATTAGGCAGGCAATTAGGCAGGAAATTAGGCAGGCAATTAGGAAGTAAATTAGGCTGGCAATTAGGCAGGCAATTAAGCAGGCAATAAGGCAGTTTATTAGTCAAGCAATTAGGCAGGCAATTAGGCAGGTAATATAGCAGGCAATTATGCAGTTATTTAGGCAAGCAATTAGGCAAGCAGGCAATTAGGCAAGCAGGCAAATATGCAGGCAATTAAGCAGTTAATTAGGCAGGCAGGCAATTTGGCAGGTAATTATGCAGGCTATTAGGCAGTTAATTAGGCTATCAATTAGGCAGGCAATTGGTCAGTTAATTAAGCAGTTAATTAGGCAGTTAATTAGGCAGTTAATTAGGCAGTTAATTAGGCTGGCAATTAAGCAGACTATTAGGCAGTTAATTAGGCAGGCAATTAAGCAGATGATTAGGCAGGCAATTAGGCAGATAATTAAGCAGGCAATTAGGCGGTCAATAAGGCAGGCAATTAGGCAGATAAATAGGCAGTTAATAAGGCAGGCAATTGGGCAGTTAATTAGGCAGTTAATTAGGAAGGCAATTAGGCAGATATTTAGGCATTTAATTAGGCAGGCAATAAAGCAGATAATTAGGCAGGCACATAGGCAGTTAATTAGGCAGGAAATTAGGCACATAATAAGGCAGGCAATTAGGCAGTTAATTAGGCAGGCAATTATGCAGGCAATTAGGAAGTAAATTAAGCTGGCAATTAGGCAGGCAATTAAGCAGGCAATTAGGCAGGCAATAAGGCAGTTTATTAGTCAAGCAATTATACAGGCAATTAGGCAGGTAATTAAGCAGGCAATTATGCAGTTATTAGGCAAGGAATTAGGCAAGCAGGCTATTTGGCAAGCAGGCAAATAAGCAGGCAATTAAGCAGTTAATTAGGCAGGCAGGCAATTTAGCAGGTTATTAGGCAGGCTATTAGGCAGTTATTTAGGCGGTCAGTTAGGCAGGCAATTGGGCAGTTAATTAGGCAGTTAATTAGGCAGGCAATTGGGCAGTTAATTAGGTAGTAATTTAGGCAGGCTATTAGGCAGTTAATTAGGCGGTCAATAAGGCAGGCAATTAGGCAGTTAATTAGGCAGTTAATTAAACAGGCAATTGGGCAGTTAATAAGACATGCAAATAGGCATTTAATTAGTCAGTTAATTAGGCAGGCAATTGTGCAGTTAATTAGGTAGTTAATTAGGCAGGCAATTAGGCAGGCAATTAGGCAGTCAGGCAATTAGGCAGGCAGGCAATTAGGCAGGCAATTAAGCAGTTTATTAGGAAAGCAGGCAATTTGGCAGGTAATTAGGCAGGCTATTAGGCAGGCTATTTGGAAAACAATTAGGCAGGCAATTAGGCAGTTAATTAGGCGGTCAATTTGTCAGGGAATTAGGTAGTTAATTAGGCAGTTATTTAGGCAGGAAATTAGGCAGTTAATTAGGCGGTTCATTAGACAGGAAATTAGGCATTTAATTAGGCATTTAATTAGGCAGGCAATTGTGCAGTTTATTAGGTATTTAATTAGGCGGGCAATTAGGCAGTTAAATAGGCAGGCAATTAGGCAGATAATTAAGCAGGCAATCAGGCAGTTAAAAAAGGCAGGCAATTAGGCAGGCAATTAGGCAGGCAATTAGGCAGGCAATTAGGCAGTTAATTAGGCGGTCAATTAGGCAGGCAATTGGTCAGTTAATTAAGCAGTTAATTAGGCAACCAATTGGGAAGTTAATTAGGCAGTTAATTAGGCAGGCAATTAAGCAGATAGTTAGGCAGTTAATTAGGCAGGCAATTAAGCAGATCATTTGGCAGTCAATTAGGCAGATAATTAAGCAGGCAATTAGGCAGTTAATTAGGCGGTCAATAAGGCAGGCATTTGGCAGTTAATTAGGCAGTTAATTAGGCAGGCAATTGGGCAGTTAATTAGGCATTTAATTAGGCAGGCAATTAAGCAGATAATTAGGCAGGCAATTAGGCAGATAATTAAGCAGGCAATTAGGCAGTTAATTAGGCGTTCAATTAGGCAGGCAATTAGGCAGTTAATTAGGCGGTCAATTAGGCAGGCAATTAGGCAGTTAATTCGGCAGTTAATTAGGCTGGAAATTAAGCAGACTATTAGGCAGTTAATTAGGCAGGCAATTAAGCAGATGATTAGGCAAACAATTAGGCAGATAATTAAGCAGGCAATTAGGAGTTCAATAAGGCAGGCAATTAGGCAGTTAATTAGGCAGTTAATTAGGCAGGCAATTGGGCAGTTAATTAGGCAGTTAATTAGACAGGCAAATTGGCATTTAATAAGGAAGTTAATTAGGCAGGAAATTAAGCAGATAATTAGGCAAGCATGTAGGCAGGCAATTAGGCAGGCAATTAGGCAGTTAATTAGGCAGGCAGTTAGGCAGGCACTTAGGCAGTTAATTAGGCAGTTAATTAGGCAGGCAATTGGGCAGTTAATTAGGCAGGTAATTGGGCAGGCAATAAGGCAGATAATTAGACAGGCAATTAGGCAGTTAATTAGGCAGGGTATTAAGCAGGCAATTAGGCAGGCACTTAGGCAGTAAACTAGGCAGTTAATTAGGCAGGCAATTGGGCAGTTAATTAGGCAGTTAATTAAGCAAGCAATTGGGCAGTTAATTAGCAGTTTATTAGGCAGGCAATTAAGCAGATAATTAGGCAGGCAATTAGGCAGGCATTTAGGCAGGCAAATAGGCAGTTAATAAGGCAGGCAATTAGGCAGATATATGAGAAGGCAATCAGGCAGTTAATCAGGCAGGCAATTAGGCAGGCACTTAGGCAGTTAATTAGGCAGGCAATTAGGCAGTTAATAAGGCAGTTCATTAGGCAGGCAATTAGGCAGATAATTAGGCAGGCAATTAGGCAGTCAATTAGGCAGTTAATTAGTCAGTTAATTAGGTAGGCAATTGTGCAGTTAATTAGGTAGTTAATTAGGCAGGCAATTAGGCAGGCAATTAGGCAGTTAATTAGGCAGGCAATAAGGCAGATAATTAAGCAGGCAATCAGGTTGTTTATTAGGAGGTCAATTAGGCAGGAAATTAGGCAGTTAATTAGGCAGTTAATTAGGCAGGCAATTGTGCAGTTAATTAGGTATTTAATTAGGCGGGCAATTAGGCAGTTAATTAGGCAGGCAATTAGGCAGGCAAATAGGCAGGCAAATAGGCAGATAATTAAGCAGGCAATCAGGCAGGCAATTAGGCAGGCAATTAGGCAGGCAATTAGGCAGGCAATTAGGCAGGCAATTAGGCAGGCAATTGGGCAGTTAATTAGACAGGCAATTAGGCAGTTAATTAGGTGGTCAATTAGGCAGGCAATTGGGCAGTTAATTAGGCAGTTAATTAGGCAGGCAATTGAGCAGTTATTAAGGCATTTAATTAGGCAGGCAATTAAGCAGTTAATTAGGCTGCAATTAAGCAGTTAATTAGGCAGGCAATTAGGCAGGCAATTAGGCAGTTAATTAGGCAGTTAATTATGCAGGCAATTAGGCAGTTAATTAGGCGGTCAATTAGGCAGGCAATTAAACAGTTAATTAGGCAGTTAATTAGGCAGGCATTTGGGCAGTTAATTAGGCAGTTAATTAGACAGGCAATTAGGCAGTTAATTAGGTGGTCAATTAGGCAGGCAATTGGGCAGTTAATTAGGCAGTTAATTAGGCAGGCAATTGAGCAGTTATTAAGGCAGTTAATTATTCAGGCAATTAAGCAGATATTTAGGCAGTTAATTTGGCAGGCAATTAAGCAGATAATTAGGCATGCAATTAGGCAGATAATTAAGCAGGCAATTAGGCAGTTGATTAGGCAGTCAATATTGCAGGCAATTAGGCAGTTAATTAGGCAGTTAATTAGGCAGTTAATTAGGCAGGCAATTGGGCAGTTAATTAGGCAGTTAATTAGACAGGCTATTAGGCATTTAATTAGGCAGTTAATTAGGCAGGCAATAAGGCAGATAATTAGGCAGGCAATTAGGCAGGCAATTAAGCAGGCAATTAGGCAGACAATTAGGCAGATATATGAGAAGGCAATCAGGCAGTTAATTAGGCAGGCAATTAGGCAGGCACTTAGGCAGTTAATTAGGCAGGCAATTGGGCAGTTAATTAGGCAGTTAATTAGGCAGGCAATTAGGCAGTTAATTAGGCAGTTATATAGGCAGGCAATTAAGCAGATAAATAGGCAGGCAATTTGGCAGGCAATTAGGCAGGTAATTAGGCAGATAATTAAGCAGGCAATTAGGCAGTTAATTAGGCAGGCAATTAGGCAGGCACTTAGGCAGTTAATTAGGCAGGCAATTAGGCACATAATAAGGCTGGCAATTAGGCAGTTAATTAGGCAGGCAATTAGGCAGGCAATTAGGAAGTAAATTAGGCTGGCAATTAGGCAGGCAATTAAGCAGGCAATAAGGCAGTTTATTAGTCAAGCAATTAGGCAGGCAATTAGGCAGGTAATATAGCAGGCAATTATGCAGTTATTTAGGCAAGCAATTAGGCAAGCAGGCAATTAGGCAAGCAGGCAAATATGCAGGCAATTAAGCAGTTAATTAGGCAGGCAGGCAATTTGGCAGGTAATTATGCAGGCTATTAGGCAGTTAATTAGGCTATCAATTAGGCAGGCAATTGGTCAGTTAATTAAGCAGTTAATTAGGCAGTTAATTAGGCAGTTAATTAGGCAGTTAATTAGGCTGGCAATTAAGCAGACTATTAGGCAGTTAATTAGGCAGGCAATTAAGCAGATGTTTAGGCAGGCAATTAGGCAGATAATTAAGCAGGCAATTAGGCGGTCAATAAGGCAGGCAATTAGGCAGTTAATTAGGCAGTTAATAAGCCAGGCAATTGGGCAGTTAATTAGGCAGTTAATTAGGAAGGCAATTAGGCAGATATTTAGGCATTTAATTAGGCAGGCAATAAAGCAGATAATTAGGCAGGCACATAGGCAGTTAATTAGGCAGGAAATTAGGCACATAATAAGGCAGGCTATTAGGCAGATAATTAGGCAGGCAATTAGGCAGGCAATTAGGCACCTAATTAGGCGGTCAATTAGGCCAGCAATTGGGCAGTTAATTATGCAGTTAATTAGACAGGCAATTGGGCAGTTAATTAGGCAGTTAATTAGGAAGGCAATTAGGCAGATAATTAGGCAGTTAATTAGGCAGGCAATAAAGCAGATAATTAGGCAGGCAATTAGGCAGATAATTAAGCAGGGCAATTAGGCAGTTAATTAGGCGGTCAATTAGGCAGGCAATTAGGCAGTTAATTAGGCAGTTAATTAAACAGGCAATTGGGCAGTTAATAAGACATGCAAATAGGCATTTAATTAGTCAGTTAATTAGGCAGGCAATTGTGCAGTTAATTAGGTAGTTAATTAGGCAGGCAATTAGGCAGGCAATTAGGCAGTTAATTAGGCAGGCAATAAGGCAGATAATTAAGCAGGCAATCAGGTTGTTTATTAGGAGGTCAATTAGGCAGGAAATTAGGCAGTTAATTAGGCAGTTAATTAGGCAGGCAATTGTGCAGTTAATTAGGTATTTAATTAGGCGGGCAATTAGGCAGTTAATTAGGCAGGCAATTAGGCAGGCAAATAGGCAGATAATTAAGCAGGCAATCAGGCAGGCAATTAGGCAGGCAATTAGGCAGGCAATTAGGCAGGCAATTAGGCAGGCAATTAGGCAGGCAATTAGGCAGGCAATTAAGCAGTTAATTAGACAGGCAATTAGGCAGTTAATTAGGTGGTCAATTAGGCAGGCAATTGGGCAGTTAATTAGGCAGTTAATTAGGCAGGCATTTGAGCAGTTATTAAGGCATTTAATTAGGCAGGCAATTAAGCAGATAATTAGGCTGCAATTAAGCAGTTAATTAGGCAGGCAATTAGGCAGGCAATTAGGCAGTTAATTAGGCAGTTAATTAGGCAGGCAATTAGGCAGTTAATTAGGCGATCAATTAGGCAGGCATTTAGGCAGTTAATTAGGCGGTCAATTAGGCAGGCAATTAAACAGTTAATTAGGCAGTTAATTAGGCAGGCAATTGGGCAGTTAATTAGGCGGTTAATTAGACAGGCAATTAGGCAGTTAATTAGGTGGTCAATTAGGCAGGCAATTGGGCAGTTAATTAGGCAGTTAATTAGGCAGGCAATTGAGCAGTTATTAAGGCAGTTAATTATTCAGGCAATTAAGCAGATATTTAGGCAGTTAATTTGGCAGGCAATTAAGCAGATAATTAGGCATGCAATTAGGCAGATAATTAAGCAGGCAATTAGGCAGTTGATTAGGCAGTCAATATTGCAGGCAATTAGGCAGTTAATTAGGCAGTTAATTAGGCAGGCAATTGGGCAGTTAATTAGGCAGTTAATTAGACAGGCAATTAGGCATTTAATTAGGCAGTTAATTAGGCAGGCAATAAGGCAGATAATTAGGCAGGCAATTAGGCAGGCAATTAAGCAGGCAATTAGGCAGACAATTAGGCAGATATATGAGAAGGCAATCAGGCAGTTAATTAGGCAGGCAATTAGGCAGGCACTTAGGCAGTTAATTAGGCAGGCAATTGGCAGTTAATTAGGCAGTTAATTAGGCAGGCAATTAGGCAGTTAATAAGCGGTCAATTAGGCAGGCAATTGGGCAGTTAATTAGGCAGGCAATTAAGCAGGCACTTAGGCAGTTAATTAGCCAGGCAATTAGGCACATAATAAGGCAGGCAATTAGGCAGTTAATTAGGCAGGCAATTAGGCAGGAAATTAGGCAGGCAATTAGGAAGTAAATTAGGCTGGCAATTAGGCAGGCAATTAAGCAGGCAATAAGGCAGTTTATTAGTCAAGCAATTAGGCAGGCAATTAGGCAGGTAATATAGCAGGCAATTATGCAGTTATTTAGGCAAGCAATTAGGCAAGCAGGCAATTAGGCAAGCAGGCAAATATGCAGGCAATTAAGCAGTTAATTAGGCAGGCAGGCAATTTGGCAGGTAATTATGCAGGCTATTAGGCAGTTAATTAGGCTATCAATTAGGCAGGCAATTGGTCAGTTAATTAAGCAGTTAATTAGGCAGTTAATTAGGCAGTTAATTAGGCAGTTAATTAGGCTGGCAATTAAGCAGACTATTAGGCAGTTAATTAGGCAGGCAATTAAGCAGATGATTAGGCAGGCAATTAGGCAGATAATTAAGCAGGCAATTAGGCGGTCAATAAGGCAGGCAATTAGGCAGATAAATAGGCAGTTAATAAGGCAGGCAATTGGCAGTTAATTAGGCAGTTAATTAGGAAGGCAATTAGGCCGATATTTAGGCATTTAATTAGGCAGGCAATAAAGCAGATAATTAGGCAGGCACATAGGCAGTTAATTAGGCAGGAAATTAGGCACATAATAAGGCAGGCAATTAGGCAGTTAATTAGGCAGGCATTTATGCAGGCAATTAGGAAGTAAATTAAGCTGGCAATTAGGCAGGCAATTAAGCAGGCAATTAGGCAGGCAATAAGGCAGTTTATTAGTCAAGCAATTATACAGGCAATTAGGCAGGTAATTAAGCAGGCAATTATGTAGTTATTAGGCAAGGAATTAGGCAAGCAGGCTATTAGGCAAGCAGGCAAATAAGCAGGCAATTAAGCAGTTAATTAGGCAGGCAGGCAATTTAGCAGGTTATTAGGCAGGCTATTAGGCAGTTATTTAGGCGGTCAGTTAGGCAGGCAATTGGGCAGTTAATTAGGCAGTTAATTAGGCAGGCAATTGGGCAGTTAATTAGGTAGTAATTTAGGCAGGCTATTAGGCAGGCAATTAGGCATATAATTAAGCAGTTTATTAGGCAGGCAATTAAGCAGATAATTAGGCAGGCAATTAGGCAGATAATTAAGCAGGTAATTAGGTAGTTAATTAGGCGGTCAATTAGGCAGGCAATTAGGCAGGCAATTAGGCAGGCAATTAGGCAGGCAATTAGGCAGGCAATTAGGCAGTCAGGCAATTAGGCAGGCAGGCAATTAGGCAGGCAATTAAGCAGTTTATTAGGAAAGCAGGCAATTTGGCAGGTAATTAGGCAGGCTATTAGGCAGGCTATTTGGAAAACAATTAGG